>NC_081180.1:62717961-62875461 GCF_029867415.1 Vicia villosa
GCCAGCAAGAAAAAGCTCCATTGCAAAGAAGTTTGATCAGAGAATAAGAAAACTGAGGTACAATCATGTGGCTCTATGTTCATTGAAGTCCTCCTGGATTGGGGTGTCTCTCTACTTCAAATCAGGGCATTGATTGAAGAGTGCAAACTTGCAAATCGTCTGGTTCTTTAAATAAGGGTTTCTTTGACCAAAGTCAACCAATTGACTTTCTGGTCAACATTTGATCAGGAATGGACTCTACATGTGGAAAAATTCCCATACTGACTGTGTGGATGTGTTTGTGTAACTGGATCTGACTGGAAGAGATTTAATCGGGAATTTCATCAATAGTCGAAAAATCAGAACAATTGACTTTTGAGTCAAAATCAGAAGAATTGTTCAAATGTTGACTTTTGGTGGAAAATCGGTCAAGAAAAGTCGAAGAATGGATAAAATCGGGAGTTTGATAAAAAGTGTCCAAAAATGGAAAAAAGACAAAAATGGAAACTTTTCAACACTTAAAAAAATTTTTGATCCTTTGAATCATGATGAGCAGTCCACTTCAGCACTGATTTACACGTGTCAAATGGCATTGTTTGGAAAAAATTCCAACATCAAAGTTGTTCCTCTTATGGAGGAGAAGAACTTTGTAGTTGGAAGTTTTTTCATTTGAAGTTTGTATGAAGAGTTAAAGTGTTTTGAAGTTGCTGAAAAGTCATTTGAGCCAAGTCACAATTCAGGTCATGGACCAGGTCATGACCTGGCATTTTAACAAACACATGGCGTGCCAAATCTCCAGCCATTTTTAGAGCTCTACAGAAGTGCCATGAATGCAAACTTGGTATCATCCTCTTCCTTGCCATCCCCTCTATCCATTGAAACAAGAATTGGGTCAATTGAACAAGTATTGAGTGATATGCAAGCCTTCAAAGTAGTGCCCCAACACTGGTCAAATCCTGCAGGCAGCCACGACACAGAATTCTGGGCACGCAACGCATTTCAGCAAACACGTGGCGGGCCAAATGTCAATGCATGTTTCTTCCTCCACAAGTCACCATCTTGAACAAGCTTGGTTCTAAACCATTCCTTGCCATGTCCTCTATCTATTGAGCCCAGTATCATCAATTTTGGACATGTGTGGAGCAAGTTACGAGGCTGCAAAGTCACTCCTCAACCAAGCCATACTTTTGCCAAGAGCACAGTTCCAGAGCCAGGTCACGCGCGTGCAGCAATGACACACCATGTTCTAGCTCACTTTTCTTTATTCCCAAGCATCATTTTAAGAAGCTCCCAACTCCAAGTTTGTTCTGTGCCATGAGCTCTTCAAGTTGACCCCAAGTTTGGATAAAATAGTGAGCCATAGCCATAGCTTCACACGAGCAAAAGGGGTGTCTTAGGAATGTGTTTTGTAAGCATGTTGCTAGCAAGCCACCATCATTCATTTCCATAATAACCCATGCAAATTCTGAAATGTTAAAGCCATATGAAGACCATGCCATATTTGTTAAAGTCCCACATTCAAGAGGAGTGGAAAGTTGCTGCAAGTTGCTCACTCATTGGAATCCCACACTCAAGAGAACTATTCTATTCACCTCACACTTGCCCTATAAAAGCATATACAACCCTCACTTTATTCTCTCACGATTCACAAACTCACACACTCTCTTCTCTCTTCTTCCCATTCTACACTCTTTCTCCCCACATTCTCCCTCTCTCTCAGTTCTCTCTCTTCTCCCTCAACCAACTCCGGCCACCCTAACCTCCTCTTAACCAACTCCGGCCACCCTAACCTCCCCTCAACCAACTCCGGCCACCCTAACCTCCCCCTGAACCAACTCCAACCACCACTCTCCGCAATCAACTTCACTCATCTCTCTGCTAACCGACGTTCTCTTCCTCTCTCATAGTGCAACACCATCACTCTCGCATAATAATCATCATCTGCTTCGTTATTCGGATGCCGAGCAAGTTCCAAAGGAAGTTTACAGCAACGCTAATGGCTTCTTGAAGTGGATCGTGTCATCAAACGCGTAGGAGCAGTCAAAGATCCCGAGTTCATTTCTCAGGATTTGAATATTCCGCAAGAACAGAAGCACGCCTTTGAGTGTAGATCTGGATTTGTGAAGTCTTAGTCCTTCGCTCAGAATATATTCAGGTAAATCTCCGTGTTCCTTCTTAGCATGGATAGAGAATAATGATGATCGTGTGTTGCATAGATTCTGCATGATGTCAATTCTTGAAAGTTTTGTTATTATTCTCCATGAAATGATGATTGTTTGGACTGAGGAATCACGTTGTTGAACGTTATGAGTGACTGTGAATGCAAGGTCATGTTTAGAGTAGACATTGGGAATATGTGTTCAAGGTAGGGTTTATGAAATGTGTTCTGTTTGAGCTTTAGAGGGGGAGTCACCAAAAACTGATGGTAGATCTATAACCTACGTGAAAATCCGAGTAGAGTGATGTGAGCTCATGCATTTCTGGGCGTGTAGGTTCATCTCCGGCGGAGACTGTATCGGAGAAGACGACCGGAAAATGCTTCCGGCGTCTGAACTTGTTTTTATACGTTTCTCTTAGATGAACTTGCGTGGCAGTGCCTCATTGGTGAGTGCTTTCAGTATTTGTTATTTTTTGTCTTATCCCCATGATTGTGCAATGATTCGCAATGAGGTGTTGCGTACTGGTTGGCTCTTGGCGTGTTTTGTCTGTTTGTGACTTAAATTGAGCTGCACCGATTGATATGTGGATGAAGGGACTAGTGTTATGTCACGTTTGAATAAAAACCATATTATATAATATTCACATGCTGATAATAAGAAAATGAAATGAAATAAAAAATGAAATAGAGAACAATGTAGTGGGCCACACGAATCCTGGGCTTGGAATTGTTTCTGGAATCACGCCCCTCACTTGCTATTACACCACGCGCCATCTGGATTGGTCCTTGAGCGCCTTGCTACTCCCACCCCCTATCTTTTAGGCCCAGTTTTGCTTAACTGTTTTTAGTTCATCTGTTAATTACTTTTACAACCCCATGCTGTTAATAACAAATAATAAAAATTGATTTTTCCTTTTGAATATTAATTCATTTTTCTTAAATAAAAGTTGATAAAAATTGTTTTCTCCCCAATTAGACTTTTTAGAATTTTATGAATCTTTTAGAAATTTTAATTGTTGTTTTCCTTGATTTCTAATTGGTTGATAACTCATAAAGATAAAAATAAATAGTTTCTTTGTTAATTCAAAAATAGTTTCTAACATGAATAAAGATGTCATTGCTTGTAAATATTTTCATAAATAGTTTACATTTTAATTCTCTTCCTTTTGTGAATACTTTTAATATTTCGTATTTTTCTTTTTAGGAATTAATCAACATAGATTTAGAAATTAGGACTAGTTCCCTTTTTGCATTCTTTTCTTTTACAACATAAAACACTAACAAATATTCAAATAAAATCCCCTTTAAAAAATACAAAGAAAATACTTAAAACACTAATAATCAAAGTGAAAATTCTTAAAAAGGGAATGGAACCTTGAAACATCCCTTGCTTAAGGGAATGTTCGAGTGCTTGGATCTCCCTTGCTTAAGGGTCCCATTCAGGCGTAAGTTCCCAACTTCTAAAAAACACAAACCAAAGAGTAACTCGAGTTTCCCTTGCTTAAGGGATTTCCTCGAAACGCTCAAACTCTCTCTCTTCTCTCCTTTCTTAAGGGCATTGTTATCTCCGCTCTATTGCATCCTAGGCTGTCCCCTTATGCAAGAGCGCGAGCGTTAACTCCGCCCAACTAAAAAACACAAAAACAAACAAAAACTATGGAGCCGAACTACGGCGCTCTGATTCCTAAAAAGGATACGTAGGCATCAAGTCGCGGGGCTTGAACGAGCACACTTGTAAATAATTCCTTCTTTTCCCCGTATTTCTTTTTGCATTCATTCGCATATAGACATAGACATAGTACACACCCTTTAGATAGAAACAAGCATAGGTGGATACCATCGAGTACGATGGGCGCGAGGGGTGCTAATACCTTCCCCTTGCGTAACCGACTTCCGTACCTTGATTCTCTGGTCGCAAGACCTTGTTCCTTCCTTTGTTAGGTTTTCTGATATCCCTTTCCCTTATGGGATAAATATATTGGTGGCGACTTTGTTCATTTTTCGCGAGCGTGCGACAATCATCAAAACTAAAGATTGAATAAAAAACTAAATCTTGTTCTAACACTTCTTAGGGGCCTCTCGAAAAATTCTCTTTTTACCCCTAGAATTCAGAGATGCATCTCTGAACGCACCACATTTCATTTTTTTTAGAAGTGTTTTCGGAGATGTATTTTCGAATTTACCAAATTCTCCTCTTTTTTTGCGAAAAAATGGTGTTTTCAGATATTCATTTCCAAAATATCCTAATATTTGGTCTTGAGATTTTTCGGAGATGCATTTCCGAAATAACCTAATATCTATTTAAAAAAATTAAAATCAATGTTTATCAATTATATTAATTATATAATTAATTGTATTACTCAAGATATATAATTAAATATATATATTTTAATTCAATAGTTTTTTTTTTAAATTCAAATACAATATTTTATATTATTAATTGAATAATTAATTATTAAAATTCAAATATTCTTTTTTTGGTATTAGTTCGTAAAAAATGTTTCAGTTAGAGAAATCACAAATTCTCTTTAATAGATGGATTTGAATGCAAACATACAAGCCGATTATTATAAATTCAAAAAAAAAATTTTGTATTATAGTCAATATTAAATTTAAATTCAAGGTGTATTTAATTATATAATTATATAAATTAATTGATAGTTAAATTATATAATTATATAATTAAATACAAGAGAATATTAAAATATAAGATAATTAAAGAATATTTACATAATTTATAATAATTAATTATTCAATTAATAATATAAATATTGTATTTGAATTTTAATAAAAAACTATTGAATTAAAATGGTATATATTTAATTATATATCTTGATTTATATAATTAATACAATTGATCCACCTTGATTTTAATTTTTTTTAATAAATATTGGATTATTTCGGAAATGCATTTTTGAAAAATCCCAAGACCAAATATTGAGATATTTTAGAAATGCATTTCCGAAAACACATTGATTTGAGGTGCGTTTGAATATACATTTCTATATTTTTATATTTCAACAGTTTTTTCCACCCTATAAATTGTAAAAAAAATCGCTAAATTTTTATATAATGTAGTTTTTATTTTTTAGTAATAAGAGAAATGTTCTTGCAGTTGTCAAGGTGCACGGCTTTAAAAATATGGATTCGATGTGGAGAGAAAGATATTAAGAATAAGAAACTTGTTTAAAAAATAAAAAATGGAGAACTATAAATGCTACACATATCATTTAATCATTCAAATTTATTATTATTTATAAAATAAATATGAACACAGCAAACACTATAAAATTCAATATATCTTCTTTTTTATGTAATATAAATTTACTTTTGATTGTAAAAATATTCACTCCTTTCTCACTTTGTTTCTCTCCTTTTTCTATCATACTATTATTCATTTTTTTTTTATCTTCCTGTCTTGCAAGGCCAACCCAACATATTTGAAGGCCCAAGACAAATTAGTTAAGATTGTTTTAATAAATGTTAATATTAATTTAATAAAATTATTAGTTTTTAATTTAAATATTATTTTTTAGATTTATCTACCATAAATTTATTAAAAATAATCCAAATTAGATGGATTTTATTTATTTAAAAAGTAGGTTTTTCTTTATATTAATAAAAAAGAAGATAAAATATTATATTTTATAAAAACCTAGTGAAAATATTAAAAGCCCACAACTCATGTTTTTATAAATTAAATTTTTTTTATAAAATTATTATAATTATGTAAATATATTAACCGATAAAAAATATTTTTATTTTTTTAATTATTCATTGTGCTCATTAAAAATCTATAGATAAAGAAATGTAGTGTTCATTTATTTTCCTTTAATTTTTAAATTTTTAATTATTTGTTTGGTTCTAGTTTTCTTTTTATTTTTTTATATTACAATATTGATTAAAGTAATAATATAAACATAATTAGTAAGTTAGCCAAATTGTAAAACAGCCACGTGATTGCCAAATTGCAAAATAGCCATGTATGATACTAGAGGCCTAGAGCAATGTTATATGTACACCCATAAAAGTAACACCGTACATACACCCTATCAAATCAACAATGATTTGCAGGATGGTTTAAATTAAAATAATAAAAAAAATAATGTTTTTATAAATTTAATAAAACAAAACCGTATTGAAATATGGTGTAGATGTTAGTTTAAGTGTACAAATATCAATTCTCATGATATTACTATATAAACATAGCTAGTAAATAGTAACTAGCCAAAGTAATGATGATATGTAGATCACCCAAATGAAATTAATATTATGTTTGAGAATTTCTTTCCTGATCCCTCTAGGGGGTGACCCCAGCGAAATCCCTTAAATATCCCTACTTCGGAAATGTATTTTCGAAGTAAATTCTTTTATAGATTTTTCCAGAGTTCGGAAGTGCACTTCCGAAAACATCAAGTAGGGGTGTTTTCGGAGATGCATTTTCGAAAACACTCATTTTTGGAAGTTTCAGAAGTACACTTTCGAAAAAATAGATGCTTTGTAAATTGTTTAGACAACATCCAGATCCGGTGTTGTTGTTTCAATTTTACAAACAGTAACACGCCTGTGCCATTTAAGAGTAGCATTGGTAGATGTGGTAGGCGCAGACGCAGTACCCGCCGCTGGTTTTCCGTTGGATTCCGGTGTTTCTCTCGAAATCAACGTTTCATGCTTGGATGTTGCATATGTTCATGTTTGTATATAAAATCTAGATCTATTATTTGCAGGGCCGCGGCCCTGGGCAAGCAGGCCCACAGCCCAGAGTCTCAAAAATAGAGGGGCCTCAAACTTTTATTTTATGGCATGGGGCTTTATATATATATATATATATATATATATATATATATATATATATATATATATATATATATATATATATATATATATATATATTATTTTGAAATACTGCATGTCTAGTATCTATGGCATGCGATAATGAGACTTAGCATCAAAAGTAAGGGTCTCGAGTTCTATCCTTGCCTCAGGTTTTAAGTTTTTAGTAATTTATTTTATTAGAATGCCAAACTACATGGAACAAGGTTTAAACCTAGGCAGTGTACTAACTATTAATTTTTGTTATATAAACTATGTAATATTAAATTTATTAACTTTTCTGATTTTATATAGTAATAAGTTTATAAGCTTTATTTTTGTTGCCAATCGAAGAGAGAGATTCATTTGGGTTTGAATGAGACACATGAAACCTTAAAAATAAATATGTTGTTTATCCAACTCTAGCGTCGTCACTTTTCATCTTCTTCTGTATCCCTTAGAGAGGGGTGATTTAGGATCGATTTTGATCCGAAATTACCCCTCCAAATCGTTCTTCTTTCTCTATTAGTTAAATAAGTGATTTTCACATATATTTAGAGTTTTTTTTTGTGATTTTGTCATTTTAGTGCGTCGTTGTTTGTTTTGATTTCCCGTCTTTGTGCGGTGTTGTTTTTCTGTCTTTGTGCGCAGTGTTCATTTGTTTCAGGTTCAAAGATGAGTTTCAATCTAGTGCAGACCCTATCTATGACTTTGGTGCCAATAACGCTACAGATCTGGAGGCATGAATATTTCAAACATTTCAATATAGTCATAGTTATATTCGTAGGCATATGCAATTTGCCGTTTTATGCTATTAACATGGATGTTGTGAGTTTGTTTGCAGATTCATCCTTATCCTTTTTGTTTTTGGCGATTTTTAATTTGTATTGCAACAATGTACTCTATCGATTGGAATGAATGAATATTTTATTTAGTCAAAAAAAAGTTTATAAGCTTTTCTAATTTTATTTCTTTAATATAATATTATTATATACTATATAGTATTAAGTTTATTAGCTTTTCCAATTTTATTTCTTTAATATAAATTTTAGATGATATTTATTTTTTCTAATTAAATATTCAAAAATTTATTCTATAATTAAATTATAATGAATAATATTATATAATTATATAATTATTAGTGGTTTGATCTTATTTATAAAAAAAAAATATTGTTAAATTTTATTTTATAATAATATATTTAAAAAATTGTATATTAGTGTAATTTTTAATTAATTCTTATGAATATATGAATAATAAATTAAATTAATAAGTTTAAAACATCTTGATTTAAGTTAGTATAACATAACACAATATTTATAAGATATATATAAATCTTTAATTAATTCAATTATTTTCATATTACTACACTAATTGTAATAAATTTTGACGGTTAACTAAAGTGTCACAAAACAACTAAATACTTACAACTTCTACTCTTCTGATATTGAGAAAAAAAGAAAGCGGTAAACAAACTTAACTCAAATTATTGCTTTTTTTATTTATAAAAAGATACATTATTAAATTTATTTTATAATAGTAAATAAAAATTAGTAATATCAGTATTATTTATAACTAAATATTTTGATTAATTGTTTTTTTTAAGGGTTCATTTTTGTTATTTGTCCTGGGCCTCTAAAAAGTCAGGACCGGCCCTGATTATTTGTGATATCACTCAATTACATAACTGAATCTGTGTGACGAAGATATCAGAAAAATGGTTTTTGTTTTTAATTTCATATGGTTTATGTCATGGTTTTTTTTTTCAATTTCATAAATTTCAGTTTTCGGAAATGCATTTCCGAAACACTAAAAAATGAGTTATTTCGGAAGTGCATCTCCAAAACACTCTTATTTGATGTTTTCGGAAATGCATTTCTGAAATTTGGAAAAATTTAAAAAAAATTACTTCGGAAATGCATTTCCGAAGTAGGAGTATTTTTAGGTTTTCGTCGCGGGTGTCCAAAAAGGTAAGGAAGTTTATAAAGAAATTCTCTTATGATTTAGAAAACTGAGACCTTAGGCGGTGGCCTTGTTTACCTATTCCTAGGGTCGGGTCTGCTCTCTTGTACACATATCACCCAGAACCCGTTAAAAGTGTGAGAGAATCAATATTCTAGTGCATAAAAATCTAGTACACCGTCGCTGCAGAGGCAACAAATAAAAATCAGTATATGCAGATCCTATGACTAACCCAAATTACTAAATGAGGGAAAGAAGTTATTAAAAATATCTATGAATGTAAAAATAGCTTTGAATTTATTCCAGATTACAAACAAAACAAAGAAGAGAGAATACTTAGATGTAAAAGATTAAAACACAAACTGGTCTAATGGCAACATTATTCCAAATGTAAAGTTTACATTTTCTTATTCTAGTAGTACATTACATTATAGTAACAATCTATTGATATTTCTGATCAAAACTAACGCTCAAAATAAATAACAAAATGGAATCCCCCACTCGTTCTACTAAAAGGTCTGAAAGCAGAATTGATACAAAGGAAAATTTGAGTCCAAAGTTCTTGGAAGCAGTAAATTATTCTACAGTAAATTTGAGTGCTTCAAAAGCAACCCCTTCTCGATGCCTTAAGTTCTGGGCTTAATTGCTTTTGAAAATTTGTTTTTTTAAGTTATTTAAAGGGTTTAAAACCCTGACAATCTGTCTCTTTTTTTAGTGTTGACTTTATCTGACTTAGTATGATATATGGAGGATCATGTAAGCATCCGTTAGTAGAATCTAACGAAAAAGATCAAAATTAAGGAGAAAAAAATAGTGTGAAAAATATTATTTAAAGAAAATTTTTATATGAGTTAAAATTGAAGTTGTCATATTTATATTTATAGAGACTAAAAACATATTTAATCCTAAAAATAAAAATGAATGACAAAATTTCCCTTTTATCATAATAATAAATGTAAAAAAAAGAAAGAAAGGAAAATAGATCTTTTAAATCGGGAAAACACTCACAACCAAAACATGAATAACTTTCTAAAACATAAACTTTCTAAAACATAAACTTTATTTTTTCTAATCCAACGCTTCCTCCCTCCCTATAACGTTTCTCTCATATTTTTGCAAAAACATAATCAAACTCTTCTTCAAAAAATTTCTTTACGAATCAAAATGAAATTTTAACACTTCTTCCTCATGAGCAATAACAATAATAGTTGAAATATCTCAAAATCAACAATTGTCTTCTTGAAGAGTCCTTATATATGCCAAGGCTTGCCTCAGTTCTTCTTCGCGAGTAAATAAATAAAGTAACATATTTACATAATTTATTTAAATTTTCTTAATAATATTATATATTTATTTTAAAATATACATAATATTTTGTACCAAAAAAATATATATACATAATATTATTTATTTTAATAAATTTTATGTACTTATTATGTATGTAGTAAATATATTATATGGGAGCTTTAAGACTTAAGAATATAATAGTTCAACGGTAGAAGCTTTAACTCTTTATTGGAGGTGGAGGATGCACTTGTTTGATATATTGTAGTAAGGGTGATTATGGTGCGGTTTGAGCAGTTTTGACGTTAAAATTCTTTCGAATAGCAAGAGAGAAAAAATGTAACAAATTTCAATTTGTAGTGAACGATTGTTGTTAAGTCTGAATTCTGAGGTAACAAATGACATCTGGAATGACTTCAAGAAGTGGATGGATTCCAATGCTTCTAAAGTTCAATTCTCCTGCTTCAAAGAAGCAATGAGGAAGAGATATGTTGAGATTGTTGCACTCCAGTCCACTTCTCCAGTTCTTATGCTTCCTGCTCCAGAAGTGAATGTGGATGAAGAGATTGCTTTTGAACAACAGAATCTCTCTTTGGTTGAGATTCCTTTTGAATAACATGTAGGTTCTACTTCAAGAGTTGAGAAGTCGCTTGCTAATGGTTTTGAAGATGTGTCAGTTCTACTTCACCAAATTCTGAATGAGTTCAGAACTGCAAAGGCTTTGGTCAGAGAAAGGTTGGATCTACAAGAACAAAGGCATCAAGAACAACAGGTTATCAATGTCGGGATTATGCATTTGTAGCAAGAGATTTCTTCCGAGCTTCCTGAGAAGTCGAAACTATAAATTTTTCTTTTACATTTGTTTTTTTTTGAACTTAGTTTCTTTTTTATTTAATTTTTTTTACTTTATCTTTTTAATCAATAAAGTTTATATTTTTGATTATTTTGTTTAAAGTCTTTTTGATTTCTGACAAAGGGGGAGAAATTAAGATGATTTTGATATACATATTCTCAAAGATCATTCCCATACTTATTCTGAGATTTTTGTTTCTAACCAATGTTTGACTCAAGAACTTTGTAAAAATTCATTGAATTTATCTAGACAGGCAAAATTTGGAGATTCTGAAGGATAGCGAGAAGACATGGTCAAGATCTATGAGAAGCCATCAAGTTCAGAAGTTCTGAACATGATCAAGATTCAAGGTGAACCAGGTCTAATGCTTAGTTCAAATTCATAAATTGATTATGATACTTCATCGTATTTTGATAGAAAGCCAAGATCTGAGATGAAGAACCAGACATTTCTGGTCAGACTCTGATGAAATAGAAATCAAGGAAGTATTCCTTTCATGCTACCTTCTTTATACTTCAAAATTATTTTGTAAGTCTTGAGCTCAAGAAGAGAATATCTCATTATACCCCACTATAATCTTATTCACTCGGCGAAATTTCAATTATGCCTTATGCTTCCGTAGATACGCATTCGGAAACACCTTTTTTTAAGGAGTAGTAGCAGCCGAGTTGCTGCAAAAACCTCTAGAAGTCGAAAGCCGAGATAATAGCCTGGAGCTATCATGGTTGGCTTAGGATCAGAAGGGTCAATGATCATGAGACATTACAAGTCATTGATGGAGTCAGTTACGCATGATTAATGAAGATGTTTCTAGCACTTATGGACGTTTACAAGAATTACAAAGCTGATTAATGGTCATTAGACCATGGACTTCACTATAAATAGAGCTCTCGATCGAGGGATAAGCAAGACTTAAGTTTTAATGATAACATTACATGATATCTTAGAGAACGGTTTAGTACTCTAACAATTTAAGTCTAGTGTGTAGCTTTTGCTAACAAGTTTAGACTCTGATGATAAGGTGTGTGATGTCATCAGGTTCTGAACTCAAAACACTATGACTTGGGAGGAAACCAGTGGTGTATATAAAGACCCGATCAAGTTCCAGAATACTTCTATAATAATGGTTCTAATGAACGTTATTGATAGAGCTTCTGATCGTGACTCTTTTGGACGAGCTTCTGAAGACTTCTTTAGCTCTGTGATTTTGTTGTCCAAGTTCTAAAGATTCTGAAGACCAGGTTCTGGAAGAACAATTTCTGAAGATTTTGAAGATAAATATTTTGAAGACCAAGTACTGAAGACTCTGAAGACAATGTTCTGGATGAATAAGTATTGAAGAATCTCATGACTTAGGTTTTGAAGATTCAAGATTTGATCCTTCTAAGCATGCTTCATCAACAACTATCAGAAGCCTCTGAAGATTAGAAGATAAGATCAATATTGATTTACGCGAGGAAATAGTACAAGGTACAAATGTTCCCATTACCCTGATATAGTGGTGCAAGGACAATACTATGTTGTCTACCATTCCCTCACTAACCGTTATGGACAAAACAACTGGAATTAGGTATTCTTATTCAACCCTCCAACAAACTTATTTTTGTCTATAAAAGGAAGACTTGGAATATTGAAGACAACAATGATCCTCTACAAAACTTATGGTGAAACCCTGCTCAAATCTCTCTGATATATTCTTTGTAAATTTTTGTAAATGCAGGGAACTTTTGTTCGTTAACTTGAAATCAAGAAGCTTTTGTTCATTAACTTATATTAACACTTGTGTTATTTGATTGTACTTAAACTTGTGTAATCTGCTTTCAAGAAGCAATCTTGTAAACACACTCATTGTATTTCAACTCTTAGGATGATTGTTCCTTGAGAGACTAAGTGTTATTCAGAATTTATCAACAAGATATTGACGAGTATACTTTTTTGGTTTGCAACATTGACATATGGTCTTTTTTGTGTGTCTGTAATCAGTTTGGTTATAGTTGATTAAGTCCTTGTTTGAGAAGTAAAAATCACCTTGGCAGATAAACTACATTAACTTTGTTAACAGTGAATCAGGATAAAAATAATTGTGTCATATACTTTTATTCTTGTGTTCTTTATTTTTGACTTAGGAAGAATTTGTTTTAAATCCTGAAAGCCAATTTAAACCCCCATTTCTTGTGTTTCTCGCACCTTCAATGGGTTTACTTTTAGGAAACTTGGAATTTGTTGTGTTTAGACATATAATTTTATAGAAACTCTGGATGCAAAAACTTCAGACATGTAACTTGTTTATGAGCTCCAAATTTATAGGGTTTTTAAGGAATGATGTTCTTATGTAACTTTTTCCTTGAGAATGTAACTATGGGTGATTCATTATGGATCATTCCCTATGAATTCATTATCTTGAAAGAAATGGATCATTTAGGTACCACTATAAATTCAATATATCTAGGTTGTCGATCCTTTTACTCGGGTCTAGACGGGTTAAAACATTTTGATTCCTAGACCTCCTGACAAACTTGAGGATTGGGCCATGGCCCTCCTTAACCGAAATGATAAATTTGTGGGCGTTTCCTCTATGCTGACTCAATATGTATTATATTACTTTCAAAGATTAAGGTTTTTATTGTAAGTATGAAATGCGCCTAAGAGGGGGTGAATTAGGTTCTTAAATTTTTTATGGTTTTTAGAGGTATGTATGTTCTTATTTTTCTGGTTTGGTTGAATGAGGATAAAGAAAATAAATGCGGAAAGATAAACGACACAACGATATATACTGGTTCTCCTCACAATCCGAGAGTACTCCAGTCCCCTTTCACAAGAAAGAGATTTCACTATAGTTAGAATGATTGTACAAGCCTATCCACACCAAATGTGATGCTTTACTATCTAACCTATAGAAAGATCAAAGGCTCTTAAAACCTTTAAGATCTTTAACACTAAGTGCAAGAAGAACAATCATCTTCAATGCACACACTTAGTTCCAACAATCCTAGAAAATAAGTAAGCAACAATATGTTTGAAAAATTACAAGAGTTTTTGAAGATGAATAATATATCAATCTTGGATTGATCTTCCCTTTCAAGCACACAATTCCTTTAATGATAAACAAGTGTTCAACGAATGTATGATATGAAACTTTGGTATTTTGAGTGAAGGTTATATGCACAAAGTTTCAATGAAAAATGAAGTATAGACACTTGGTAATTTTTGTGAAAGATATGGACACTTGAATTGTTTAAATTATATGAATGAAAGAGGTAAAGCACAAATTCTGAAAAACTAAAATATATAGCCTCTAAGACACCCTTACAAAAGGTTATTATGTATGGAAGGATGCAAGGATAAAAGGTGAAGAGGTACCATTTGAAGAAATGAAGAAATTCAGAATTTTTCAAAATTTTCACGTGGGAACCGGTTCCCTTAATCCAGAACCCGGGTTCCCTATATGCAACGTTATAAAAATTTGAAAAAATGAACTGGGGAACCGGTTCCCAGAATGTGGAACTCGGTTCCTGGACATGAGGAGCGCAAAATGAAGTGGCAGGGGGTTCTGGGAACCGGTTCCTCCAAATTGGAACTCGGTTCCCATATGTAAAAAACTCCAAAAAAATATTTTTAAAGGTTTGAATGGGTTTCTAATGTTTTGTAAAGTTTATGAGACATGTATGGATGTTTGAAAACACTTGTTTATACATTAAGAGACTTGTATGCCATATACCTTAATATTTTTGATCAATCAAGTTTAAGCTCCTTTTTGGAATACTTGAATCTTGTGCTTTCATGTGTATTGATCCATTCCTTTTGCAGTTGAGATCTTGTCTTCATCAAAACAAAGTTGTAGAAAGATTATCTTCACATTCTCCCCCTTTTGATGATGACAAAATTTGCTTAAAATTGGTAAAATGATGTTTCTTTAACATTACAATCTCCCCCTAAGTCAAAGCTCCCCCTTGATTTTTGAATGATGCTTTGCTTGAATTTGATTTTTGCTTTCTACAATTTTTTTAGAGAAACATACACACATACATGGATATATAATTCTTCTCCCCCTTTGTCATTAGCAAAAAGGAATGGGAAAGAAGAGGAAAGATAAAAGACATCATGTATGATAATAAAAAACAAAAGTTAACACACAAACTTAATATATAATGATAAAGATAACATAAGTCTTACAATATAGGAATTGAAACTTAATGAAACATAACATAGGAAATAAAACATAGTACAAACTAGAAATGCATAAGCGGAAAGGACATTAAACGGAAAGTACATGAAACGGAAAGGAAATTAAGTAAACACATAATAGTCATTCATCATCCATGCCATCAATCTCTTTATCATTTTGGCCATGGCTACCATTATCCTCTTGCTTTTCATTGGGTTGGTTATGGTATTGGAGGATTTGAGCAAATTGTTGGCGAAAGAAGGCATTTTCCGTTTGTTGTTCTTTATAGTTGTTGGCCGTGGTGGTTTCTATAGAGCACATTTTGTTGAAGAGAATATCCATAGTAACACCTCCTTCCGGAATGGGCGGCGGAACGTCGGTTGGACCATCGTCTTTGTAAATGAAGGTTCCATCCATGGCTAAGACAATACCGGTATTTTTGAGAGTGGTTTTGTGGTTGATTTCACATTCCCTTGGAGACATAGGCAAGGAAGGTTGATTCTTAAAGTTAATTCCAGCAGCTTTCAAGAGATGAGTAATTGGTCGATGTCATACCCCAAAATTTTCCCATACTATTTCTCTTATTCAAAATCAAAATCAAGGTACAAAGCTCAAAGACACCCTCTCCTAAACAAGGCTCAAAGATTTAGGGTTTGTTGTTCTAAGGGAAAATCAATGAACCAAAGGCTCCAAAGCATCCCATATGGTCTATGATACCCCACATTATCTCCATGACAAATTTCAGGTCTCAATTCAAAAGATTGATCACTCAATTGCTCAGAAAGTCAACAGTCGACTGGTTTGACGTAAAAGTCAACTGTAGTCAAAGTACAGTCAAAACTCCTGATTTTTTGTCAACATCCTCATATTGAAGTATCATTCACCATTTGATCAAGAATTTATCATGGTTCATCAGGGAAAGATCAGAAATCAACAGTTCCAAAAGTTTCTAAATTAGGGTTTTCATAGGAGAAAGTCAACTGAACTTTGACCAGCCATAAATCCTACATGGAACATCATAAATTCTCCATCCGAGCTTATTTTAAAGGAAATTGGATTCTCTACAATTTTGTCTCTCACATGCCAAGTCTAAAAAGGCTTCATTTGATAGATATGGATCAAAAGATTATAGGTCCTTTTCAAAGGTCAACCAAAAGCAGTTTTTTGTCACAGGGCATATCGTCAAGATTAAATCCCCAAATGAAAAATATGTTCCAAAGTGGCTTGTAGAGGACATCTTGAGGTTTCCAAAAAGTCCTAGAACTCTCTCATACCTTAAAAATTGAGGGAGATATGCCTTGTCAAAGTCGGGAAATTTTGGAGGCAAAATGTGAAATAAAAGTGGTTCAAATTGAAGTTTCTTGCAAATGGGCCTAACATTTTATGACTTAATCTTGGTCCACAAGCTATCCAAGTTATCCAAATCACTTGCCACGAATTTTAAGATTTTTAGTTGATTTTATATAATTTTATTTCATTTAAAAAGTGATTTAAAGTGATATAATTGAAAGAAAAATCAAAGATTTGATTTGAGGAATCATATTGATCCATTCCAATCAACATTAAATCAGTATTGGCAAGCAAATTTCGTGGGGAGGTGATTGGGACAATATTGATGCAAATTAGGCCAAATTTTAGAAAGTTTTAAAGAAGATTTTCGAATCAAATGCCAATCTTGGATTCATCAAAATTCAGGCCAATTTTGTTGACCTAAACTTCTTACTATAAGTACCTAAGTGCTACAGATTATGAGGAGGTTTTTTGGACAAGGATTTTGCAACCAAAAGCAGAGTCGAGTGCTTGAAATTCCAAGAAAAAAGCAAAAATCATTTTTGGGGTTAGAGAGGAATTCAAGGACTCTTGGTGATTCAAACATGCTCCTGGAACATTGCTGAAACCATTTGGATCATCTCCGAGGCCTTGCAATCAGAATCTTCGCACACACAAGCCACGGTTTGCTCTTTGTTTTTTCAAACTCAATTGCAATGATTTACTCATGATTAGCACCATTTGAACGCATATTTATAATTACCTTATTGTTATGATGCTTTCTGGTTCGTTTGATTTAAGTTTAAGTGCAAGGTTGAAGGTTCACCATTATTAGGGTTCTTAAGCTTCAAATTGGGGAATTTTTAATCAAGGCAAAATTGGAAGAAATTAAGGGTTCCATCGTGATCAGAGCATAGCCTTTTGTGAATCTGGGTATTTATTTGGGTTTTATTGGGACTGTATGTTGATCTTGATGTTTGCAGGGAAATAGTGACATCAAAAAACCGTTGCTATAGGCTTTAGCAACGGATTTTGTCTATAGCCAAAACCCTGGTTCAAAGAAAAGTGGAAACGGGGAAGAAGAAGCCAGCGCGCGCAAGTTTGCTATTTGAATATTCGCATAGCTTATCTTGCAATTGTTATGTTAACAGCAAAACGAGCATGGCGTAGTGGTAGCGTAGCGCGTTCTTGATTATCAATTGCAAGGGCAGGGGTTCGATCCCTGCCGCATGCATTTATTTTCTTTTATTTTCAATGACTAACCTTGCTTGCAGATCCAGAGCTTCAGGTCCAAAACGCGCACACGGTGCATCCTCAAATCACCGCCACCAGTTCAACGTGTGGCCAGATCCAAGGACCCTGGGGATGTCTTCTTATGGTGCACCTTCTGGACATGTACACACAGAAGCGCAGCTATGTTCTTTTTCTTTTTCTTTTTATTTAACTCAGTTTAACTATTATTTATTATTATTATTATTTTTATTTATTTTTACCCAAATTCCTTTCTTTTTTCTTTTAAAATCCCTTTTACATAATAATAATAATAATCTTTTCCTTCTTTAAAACTAAGTTTTTTTATTTTAAATAGTTAATTTAAATTAGAATAATTAGGTGATTAATTTAATTTAGTTGCTAATAAAAATATTTAATTATTCGATCAGGCTAATGTTTTTGTTAATTGATCAAATTGATATGGTTAGATAATTTAATCAAAACCTTATTTTGCCGAGTTAATTAATTAGGTTGGAAACCAATAATTAATTAATTCAATTTTATTTATTCTATTAACCAGGGTTAACTTGTGCCCTAATCAGGGTTTGCGAGAATTAGCCATACACTGAAAAAATATTTCTTTGTGCGTTTTTCAGGGTTAGCAACAGGTTTTCCTCCGACTACGAGCCACGCCTTTTACAAAGCTAAGTCCTGACTTTATTTTCCTTTAAATATTTATTTGCATTATAAAATTGTTATTAAGGTTAAAACCTCAAAAGTCAATGGACTCTTTTGCACTCACGTATTTTGCCTATTTTTGCCAACTTTTCAGGGTTAACCTCGAGGCTATCCCCGACTACGAACCATATCAGATCAAAAGTTAAGTCTTATTCTTCATATTTATTTCTAAATTTCTTTTGCCATTTTTTAAATTAGGGTTAGCTTTATTTGTCAACGAATTGATAATGCACTCACCCCTTTTTGTTTTACTTTCCATTTTCCCAATTTTTCAGGGTTAGCCAACCGTTAAAGCTCAATAGTTGGTAACCCTAAAACCCTGATTTACTTTCTTTAATTATTACTTGTTTAGACCTATTGCACTATTGATCCGCTGGTTTCTTTTTCCCCTTCCCCATATTATTGTGTGGTTAGTAATCCTAGGGAGTGCAAGCTTGTTAATCAAATTAGAATCACCTAATTACAAGATAATATAATCGAATCTGATCACGTGATTATTGCACCCACGCACCTTTTATGGTACCCCTCTTGTTGCCTTGTGTTTTTTGCAGAATAGCCTTGTCCCTCGAATACGAGGATAAATGTTGCCCTCAGTTCATTCTCAAGGTCATAAGTCCCTAATGATGCTGCCTTCGATTCGCCAAATATGACCTCGTCCCTCGAAGTTGCCTATGAAGTGCTAAGGTATCCTCTGGTTGCCTAATGAAGAAGGCTATTCTGATTCTTCCCTTAGACTACCTGCCCGTCTATGGCATGGGACAGTCTTATGGCGAACGATAACTCGATGACCCGTTAACATCCAAACGAAAGACTTTCTGCCCTCTTATGGCGTGGATAGACTCTTTCACCCTGAAAGGCTAAAGAACATTTTTCATCTAACCAGGTAATTGCTCCTAATTGCCTTGCTTTAAAAATCTTTTTCTACTCTATTTTTTAAACACTTTCAAGGCTACGCTCATTTATGAGCTAAAGTCCGTATTCTCTTCTTCTACATTTCTAAACCTTTGGTTTTCAAAACGAGTAAAGCAATTAAGAGCCCATGGATAACCATGGATGCAAAGGGTGCCTTACACCTTCCCTTTGCATAAATTACCCCTCGAACCTTGTTTCTTTAAAAAAAGGGTTTTTTCTGTTCTTTTAGCCTTTCTAAATATTTGGATAAAATAAAAGTCGGTGGCGACTCTTGCTTACCGCGACATTTCAATTAAAGTCAGTTCACCGTATTACAGTCGACTATAGGGTAAACCACCATTCAAGTGTTGAAGCCTATGCATATGAAGCAAGATTGTGACAGCTCAATTGATCTTGATGTTACTTTTGACACCATAGAGCACTTGAAGTTCCAACTCATTGACACGAGAGTGATTTGAATGTTTTGGGAGCAAAACATAAGCAATGATGAAATGAAGCATTCTCTCATTAACTGGAAAGTTTGAGCCAAACATGTTAAACTTTGTGAGGAGAGGGTTTTGTTGAGTCACGGTAGCGGTTTGAGAGGGTCGAATCATATCTAGAAAACTTTGTGTTTTGTTAAAACCTTCCCACTCGGGTGTATGTCCGGTAACCAAAATTTAGCCGGTAGTAGGAAGTCTTAAACAATTTCCAAAAGAAGCAACATCCATCCTAAAAGCCTTATTACGGACCGAAGTGGTGAGATTAATTTCATCTAAATTAGATAGATCACTACCAAACACAATTTTCAAATTCTCATAAAACTCCCTAACCAAATCCGGATAGATTTTTCCATAATCACTAGCGAAATTGTAAACTCCTTGATATTGTAATTTTTCCGGAAAAATAAAACTATGAGAAGGGAAGGAATCAAGGTTACCATACTTTGAAGACAAGAGTGGTCGGTTCCGAATATTGAGCTTTGGATTATTTGGAGGTGGTTGCTCATCAAAATCATTGATAGGTCTCTTCTTTCCTTTGGATGCTCTTGAGGAAGAAGCCATGGATGAAGCTTTTGAGAGTTAGGGTTTGAGAAAGGGATTTTCGGATTTGTTCTAGATGGAGAGTTTGTGATATGAGTTTGAGAGTGAGGGAGTCTTATATAGGAGTGGATGAGTGGGGTTTAATTTTGGTGGAATAAAATATTGATTTAGTGGAGTTTTAATGGTAGTGGAGAAAGGTTGAAGAAGATGAATAATGGTCAAAGTTTTGAAGAGAGTTTGAATGGAATGAATGAGAATAAGTTATGAGATAGAGTGAATAAAGGAAAATAAAAACAAGTTATGACACATAGAGAAATGGGAAGGGAACATAAAAGAGGAGAAAGTTATGACATATAGAAACCTATTCTTTCTTTCAACTACTCCATTTTGTTGTGGAGTTCTTGGTGTTGAAAAATTATGAGAGATACCTTGTTCTTCACAAATTTCTTCAAATGATGCATTTTGAAATTCTCCACCATGATCACTTCTTATGGATACAATCCTTAGTGACTTTTCATTTTGGATTTGTTTTGCATACTTCTTAAAGGCTTTAAAAGCATCACTTTTCTGCACAAGAAACAAAGTCCAAGAATATCTAGAAAAATCATCAACAATAACTAAAGCGTATACATTACCTCAGAAGCTTCTTGTTCTTGATGGACCAAATAAATCCATATGCAACAATTGTAGTGGTCTTGTAGTAGACACCACATTCTTTGGTTTGAAAGTTGATTTTGTTTGTTTCCCTTTTTGACATGCATCACAAAGTCGATCTTTGACAAACTTTATCTTAGGCAATCCAATGACAAGATCATGTTTGATTAATTTATTCAAATGTTTCATATGAATATGAGCAATTCTTTTATGCCAAAGCCATGAGTCATTGTTGTTCGCCATGAGACATTTTACCTTCAAAGACAAGTCATCAAGAGAAATCATAAATATATTATTGATTCTTTTACCTTTAAGTTTAACCTCATGTGTGACTTCTTCTTCTATCAAGCATTCATCTTTATTAAACTTGATCTTGAATCCTTTGTCACATAGTTGGCTAATACTAAGAAGATTGTGCTTTAGTCCTTCAACATAAAGAACATATTTAATGGATGTGAAAGGTGGTGCACCAACTTTGCCTACACCAAGAATCTTTCCTTTATTGTTATCTCCATAGGTAACATAACCCTTGGCCTTAAGCTTTAGATTTGAAAATTTGTTGATGTCTCCCGTCATATGCTTGGAACAACCACTATCGAGATACCATTGATTTGATGTGGTCTTCAAGCATACCTACAAAACAAATTAGGTTTTGTTAGGTACCCAAACTGCTTTGGGTCCTTCATAATTAGTACCTCTCTTTACCCACACATAATGTCCACTTGCCACACTAAAGTTTCTAACATAGCAAGCATTAGGTGTATGGCCACTTATACCACAATAGAAACATGTAGGAACAAAATTACTTCTATATCTAGGAACATAAGGTTTCTTTTTATAGAATCTTTTCTTAGGATGGTGATGAACCACTTTAGGCTTGTTAATTTTCTCTTGAGATGTTTGGTCACTAGCCTTAACAAAAATGGTTTTATTAGAACTTAGTTTTGAGAACTTTGAATAACCAAGCCCATTTTTATCATTAGAATACCTTTGTTGACTAAGGATACCTACTAAACTAATTTTTCCTTTTTCATATCTTTCTAGGACTCTCTTTAATTGGACAATTTGAAAAGAAAGTGATTCACAATTATTACATGTATATTTTTGTTCTATTTTATCAACATATTGTTTCTTTTCAACCTCGAAATGTTTTTGCATGGTATCCATTTTCTGTTCAAGAGTTTTGATTTGTTTCTCTTGAGTTGATATGGTTCTATATAACATTTTGCACTCATTTAATAATTCATTTATGGCACCTTGTGCATCATTATCGAAAATAGAGAATTCATTACTAACCTCATCGTTCTCATCATCAGATTGGTGTGAAGCCATCAATGCTAGATTTACACTTTCGTTGCTATCCGAATCGGATGATGACTTATCTCATTATCTTCCCAGCAACATAGGACTTTTTATTCTTGAAGTCCTTTTTGCCTTTGACACCACCATTCTTGGAGAGTTTTGGACAATCTAGTTTTATATGACCTTGTTTACCACATTCATAACATGTGACATCTTGTGTTGAAGTGGAAGCCTCATTTTTCCTGAAATGGTCCTAACAAAGAAAGATAAGAAGGTCATCTCAACCAAATACGGGTTCGTGGATTGGCTATGCGAGGGGAAGGTATTAGCACCCCACACATCTGTTGTACTTAAAGGGAACCGTTTAGTTAACTAGGTTTGAATGTGAGCCTAAATGTTGGTTTCTTCTAAATGCTTTCTTTTATTTTTATTTATGGGATATTCACAAAAGGGATAAAAGAGGGGAAAGTTAGTTTTTTATTATTGTGCTGCAAAGAATTTGAAAATCTTGTACGTATTCCCAGGTGCAATGGAAAATTTAGAGCCTCGTAGTTCATGGTAGAAAATGAGTGATTGTTTGTTTTTAATTTAGGAAAAAGTTTCAATGCACAAGGGCGGAAAAATATTGATGTAAAAAAAAAAATTCAACGGACGGGGGCAGAAAAAGATTGATTTGAAAAAAGTGTTTCGACACACGGGGGGTGAAAAAAGATTATTAGAATGTGTTGAGGTTGATTTTAAGTGTTTTAAGTTCGAATGACCGAATGATACGATGTACACCAACCAATCTGTTACTCGAGGAAAGTGTGGATGTTCATCCATCCCGTCCAATTATTTGCAAAAAAAAATTGAGTTAATTTGATTGAGAAATAATTTGATATTTGACTGACTTTGTGTTTATGACCTACGTACAAGTGTATTGTGAAATATGTACAAGTTTGTGATGAAACAATATCAGTCTAAGTGATTATGTACAAGAAATTAATTTAATTAATCTAATTGAATAAATAACCTAATAAAAGTAGCATGTTTTGTATTTTTGTTAATTAAATGAAAAGAAATGTATTTTGGTGTTTTTGGTTATTTGAATAAAATGAAGCATGTTTTTTGTATTTTTTTAGAAGATTAAAATAAATAACCTAAATTTGTTGAATAAATGATACTAATAAATAAATAAATAAATTAACATTAAACTAAATAACTAGGGGTGCAAATTTGAAATGGGGTTTAGGGACATATGTTGCATCAGTGCTTTCTTTGCTTGAGATGTTTTACAAATTTACAAATAATTTGTCTAGATCATTATATGTCACTAGTGCTTCATATACGACATAAATATTCTCCATTGGAAAAGGGAACAATAATCATTTAGAGAGTGACAATGAACACACAAAAAATACGACGGAGAAGATGAAACGTAAACTCAACAAGTATTATGAAAATCCTGACACAATAAACATCTTACCGTTAATTGCTTTTGTTCTTGATCCAAGGGTGAAATTTTCTATTGCGGAGTTTTATATTAGTCTTTTATATGCTGACACTAGAAAGGTTGATGATCTAATGAAAAAAGGTAGCATCAATACATACCCCTCCTCTATAGTGATAGATTTAAAAGAAAGATCTTATATCCTATGCCATTCAACTACTAACGACTGAATATGATTATGAAAATGATCAAAAACGACACTACTCACTCCATTGACACCCTCTACCTGAATCCCATTAACTGAAATTGAGATGATAGCATTCGACCTTCTCCTTGAAGACATGATACCGTGAAAGAATTTTGAGTTTGCACCTGTCTCCTTTAGCCAAAGTATTCTAAATTTTTTCCACTGGATACTTGAATATAATTTGGATAAAGAAATTATTTATGCCGATAAAGAAAGTAATTCACCCAAGTCCTCATCCTTTAAATCAACCCCATCTCCTTTAACTTTCAAGAAAGAAATACAGTTCTTTACTGCTTTGATCATGCCTTCTAGATTTTGAGAGTGGTTGTGATGCCATAATTTCAAACTACCCTTTATTAGCTTCAATTTCTCTTTTAACACAAAACTTCCCCAACCATCCACTTGAACGATAGCCATTGATCGTTCGCAAACTCCTTGTAATCTAGTAAACTCGCCCAACATTTTAACATACATGTTGACCTAGGACCCTAATTCTCTTTGTCAATAGTCATCATAATTGAACAATGATCAGAAATAATGCGAGGAAGAGCCACCTGGATACAATTTGGCCAAAAAGAAACCCAAGCATCTGATAATAAAAAAATATCAACTAGAAAATTTGCATCAATAAACTGATTAAAATGAGTATAATCCTCCACTTGGTCAGCAGTTACCCTACTCCTTCTTTTCTCAATCAATCAAATAGCATTAAAATCACCATTCACACACCAAGTGGTCCCCTCATCAACATTAATCAGAACACCTAAATGATTCTCGAAGTTCATTGAAATTTTTACCTCCACCTCATTAGTATCACATAACGTTAATAGACCTCCTCCAGAAGCCCCTATGGAAGGTCGAAAATAGTATCCTACCTCAAGGGAACCCCACAGATACCTACTCATAAAGTCATCGATCAATCTCATTTTTCGTTTCCTAAATGCAAACCACCAGAGGACATTTCTCTCTAATCAACCTCTGAACCTCTCTTCTCCCACTCTTCTAACCCCCTCATATTAAAAGAAATAAGCTTCATTAGATCCACCCACTCCCCCACCTTTCCCATTGACCGTAAAAACCTAAACACCGACTCCAGCCTGATTGCTCTCTCCCCTCCCTCTTCCCTCTCTTATCTTCTCCCTCCTTCTTACTCCCAACACCTCCTCCCATTGACAACACGCTAAACATATTTGAACAATCTCCCTTAATTTTTAACCAGATAGATTTACTAATCTCACAAACATCATCAATCACCTCTTGAGGTTTACCATGTACCGTCATCCAATTTTTTCAATCCTCATTGAACTTGAAACATTAGAACCCAATGACAAAGAAACCCCCAACGAGCTGCTATAAGAGTTTTTCTTTTTTCTACCTTTAAGAGAACAAATTAATTCATACTTATCCCTAGCTGATAATCTAGCCACTCTTTTTAGATCAATAACAAAAGTTGCACATTTCCTGTTCCGAGATTTGTGAAGACATGTTCCCGTCTCACTTTTACTGTGATTATTTCTAGAATCCTTAACCTCAGAATTTACTCCTTCATTTGTTTCTTTCTTTTGTATAAAGTCATAACTCCAAGGACCTTGCCATACAGAACTTTCTTTAAGATTAAGACCTTTGATAAACCGATCAATATCACCCTCCCCCTTTCATTAGCACCTGCTGACCAATTTGCATGGAGTTGATTCACAATCTTATCGATCACGAGTGCATCATCAAACTCACATCCTATATTAGTACCTTGAGACTCGTTATCCTCCTTATACTCAATTAAACAAGCGTCATTTGCTAAGCCAAACTCTAAGTTCTCCACAAAGTGAATTGGATATTTTTTCCCGCCAATCCAAAAATCCCCTAACTCATTTATTTCCCCCACTAATTTTGTAGTGATCAAAATAGGAATATAAACCAACCTCAATTTATTAATTCTAGATTCATCGATTTTCAGCAATGTTCCTATAACCGAAGCTAGTTCCCCAAAGAATCTCCCATTCCAATTTCCAAACATGTAGCGCCATACTGTAACAACGAACCCACTCCTTCTTTCATAAACCATATTTATATCCTTCGACCAAACACGACAATCATACACAAAAGAATCAAAAAATCCGCCGATTCATTAAAAACAGACGTCACTTTCATTTTACCCGTAAAATAAAAAAAAATATTTGTCTCGACACTCTTTCTTTCTCTCTTGCGGAGTTTTCCTATATTTTTCCTTCTTTCTTTTTCTCTTATTGTAGAAGTAAGAAAAAATAAAAGTCAAGGAATGTGAAAAGAAAAACGTCCTTATCCATAAATCTATGTAGGCAAATATCAGAAGCCAATCAAATTAGTTATTTTAATTTCACGACAGAGTTGGGATTACTGGTACGTGGTTGAGCTTACAACATGCAACCACACGTTTGATCTATAACCACAACAATTAAGGTACCAAAATCAAAATAATGTCTCTCAAAATAATGTCTCTCAGGCTCACCCAGCACTAGCAGCCACCTTAGTGATCGTTATCAACCATACGCTGCATATTCTCTTTCTACTTTCATTCTTCTTCTACCGGCATACAAGGCTTCTTTTTATTAAACTAATTATTTTCTTAATTATATCTATTTTTTTATTTAATAATAAATGTTATAACTTTTTTTACAAATAATAAATAGTAATAGAAGAAAAAAATTATTTAGTACGTTTTCTGTTTGGGGCTTGGCCCTTTATTTCTTTAAAAAAAAGTCTCTTTTGAATAATACTCTCTGTTACTTATTTATTTGGGTTAATACTACTTTACCCCCCTGCCATATAAGCGAGATTCGGTTTACCCCCCTCTAAAAAAAAAACATATTGGACAAACCTTGCAAAATAAAGATTCCATCAAATTTGACCCTGATCAGTTTTTTTTGCCAAGATTCTTAGAATCTTGCCTACGTGGCATTTTTGGTAGTGCTGACTGTACAGCACATTGCTTATGTGGCACAGTCAGCACTGCCACGTGGAATTTATTTTTTTTAAAATTTTTTTTTTGAAAACTTTTTTTATTAAATTTTTTTTTAATAAAAATTTAATATTTTTTAAAATTTTTTTATTAATTTTGTTGATTTTTAAAATTTTTTTTTTTTTAAAAAAATTAATATTTTTTTTACGTTTTTATTATATATAAATTATAAAAAAATTGAAAAAGAATTATAAAAAATTGGAAAAATTAAAAAAAATTTACGTTTTTATTAATTTTTTTTCCAAAATTGTTTTACTATTTTTTTTATTATTTTTAAAATTTAGTTTTATTATATATAAATTCGCAGGTATTTTCAAATCCGTAGGTAAATCCACAGGTATTGTCAAATTCGCAGGTAAATCCGCATGAATTTTTAAAGGTAAATCCGCAGGTAATTTTAAATTCGTAGTTAAATCCGCAGGTATTGTCAAATCCGCAGGTATTTTTAAATCCATAGGTAAATCCGCAGGTATTGTCAAATTCGTAGGTAAATCCGCAGGTATTATCAAATTCGCAGGTAAATTCGCAGGTATTGTCAAATTCGTAGGTAAATCCGCAGGTAAATTCGAGGTAAATTCCCAGGTATTGTCAAATTCGTAGGTAAATCCGCAGGTATTGTCAAATCCGTTGGTGAATCCGCAGGTATTTTTGAATCCGTACGTAAATCCGCAGGTACTGTCAAATATTTTTTAAAAACGTAAAAAAATATTAAATTTTTAAAAAAAAAAATATTAATTTTTTTAAAAAAAATATATATTAATTTTAAAAAAAATTAATTTTTAAAAAAAATAATAATTTTTAAAAAAAAATTTGAAAAAAAAAATTAAAAAAATAAATAAATTCCACGTGGCAGTGCTGACTGTGCCACATTGCTTATGTGTTGTACAGTCAGCACTACCAAAAATGCCACGTAGGCAAGATTCTAAGAATCTTGGCCAAAAAAACTGATCAGGGTCAATATTGATGGAATCTTTATTTTGCAAGGTTTGTCCAATAAGTTTTTTTTTAGAGGGGGGTAAACCGAATCTCGCTTATATGGCAGGGGGTAAAGTAGTATTAACCCTATTTATTTTTGTTTTAAATTGTCACTGTATTAGATTTTGATTTAGTCCTTTCAAGAGTATTGTAATTTCATTTAATTTTTATTTTTAATAATATTTTTAGAGTATTGAGTGATAGATGCAACATTAGAGTCAACATAGTTGAATTATCATATTTGTTTGTCATCTATTACATTCCAATTTTTCTTTAATAATAATAATTATTATTATTATATCATCTAATTAATAATATTTTTATCACTCTCAAAATAATATACTTTATTATCATGACAATTATGAAGATATCAAAACTTAATAATTTATTAATGAAAATATTTTCTCCAATTAATATCATGGTAATTATGAAAAAAAATTCACTGATTCATACTTTACAATTATTATTATTTTTTTAAAAATAAATATTGATAATAAGTTTTGAAATTAGAGTACAAAATCAAGAGACTTACATAGGAGATTGATTGGGACATCTTGGTGCTGATATTTGTGGCTTGCAACTTCTAACCACACCAATTCCATTATCCTTTTTATTCCTTTTTTTATTATTAGTATCATCTCTTGTCAAAATCTCAACCTCTAATAATATTTTTCCATTTTATTTATTTTACAATAATATTTCAAGTTTCTTCTATTTTTCACACTCTTTTTTATCTTCTTCTTTCTTCTTGTTCATTTGATAAATTCTTCATCAACCGTTTAATTAATTCAAATCACTCTTTGTGTTTTGAGTATTTGATCAGACACAACAAAAAAAAAACATATTTAGAAACTTGAACTTGTGTTTTTGTTGAATTGGTTCCTAATAACCTTTGTGTCTGTTCAACTCAACCATGGCTTCTACCTTATGTTACAACTCTCTGAATCCCTCAACAGCATCTTTCTCAAGAACCCATTTCTCAATTCCCGTTAACAAAGACTTCCCACTCGAAAATTCTTCATCTTTTCATACCTATGGAAGAACCAGAACAAGAAAACAGAGGAAGAATGTTTTTCTGATGCATGTGAAAGTGAAAGCTGCAGTGGCTGAATCTACTGCGCCACCTTCCTCTTCAACACAAGGTGAGAAGAAGAATCTGAGGGTACTTGTGGCTGGTGGTGGAATTGGTGGATTGGTTTTTGCTTTGGCTGCAAAGAGGAAAGGGTTTGAAGTGGTGGTGTTTGAGAAGGATTTGAGTGCTGTGAGAGGAGAGGGGCAATATAGAGGTCCGATTCAGATACAGAGTAATGCTTTGGCTGCTTTGGAAGCTATTGATTCTGATGTTGCTGATGAGGTTATGAGAGTTGGTTGTATTACTGGTGATAGAATCAATGGCCTTGTTGATGGGGTTTCTGGTTCTTGGTATGTTGCAAAATTGATTTCTGATTAGTATAATTGATTTTGACATGTTTGAATGTTGTTGAGTAGAATTGGTTTTGATTCTATAATTGGTTTTTAGTTTGGATTATTTATTGTTATTTGGTATTTTTTGGATTATTTTCTATTTCTGGATTTTCTTATTTCAGCTTACCATAAAGTAGTTAGGTTGTTTGGCTTAATTGGTTGTATAAATAAGCCTCAAGTGCAAACATCTAGATGTTTCTAATGATTGTGTTTATATAGAGTTTTTTCTTCACTTGTCTAAAATCTTGAGTTGGTGGAGCATTCAATGTTAGAGGAGTTTTATAGGTTTAGGTCATGTTTGGTTAAACAACTTAATTAAGCACTTATATCATAAGTGCTTATTATATAAGTGCTTATCTATAAGCTACTTTACAAACTAAAAATAAAATAAAGTCAAACTGATGTTAATGCTTTGTGCCGTGAATTGATATCTAATATGTTATCAGGTACGTTAAGTTTGATACATTCACTCCTGCAGTGGAACGCGGGCTTCCAGTCACACGAGTTATTAGTCGAATGGTTTTGCAAGGGATCCTTGCTCGTGCAGTTGGAGAAGATATTGTTATGAATGCTAGTAATGTTGTTAGTTTTGTAGATGATGGAAACAAGGTAACTAGAGAAAAAACGCTTTATTATTCGATTCTTCTTGAATATTCATTGGCACACTAATGAGATTACACATCATTGGGTTTGAGATTTACACTTTTCTAATCAAGCTTGCGGATTTCAGGTAACAGTAGAGCTTGAGAATGGTCAAAAATATGAAGGAGATCTATTGGTTGGAGCCGACGGTATATGGTCCAAGGTATTGTTAAATTTTCTTTGACCCTGATCCTATTCCTTTACCGATAGTTTTCCGATATTAAAGTAAATGCAACATTACATAGCATAACACTTATGTTTGTTTGACTTGTTCTTCTGTGAATAGGTAAGGACACAGTTATTTGGACAAACGGAAGCTGTTTACTCCGGCTATACTTGTTATACCGGTATTGCAGATTTTGTGCCTGCTGACATTGATTCTGTTGGGTATGTTGGCCTTTAGTTTTGTATCCGTATTTATCAGTTTTCTTTGACTTTTATTTATTTATTTTTTAATATGATTAATATCAGATTTAAAAGCTTATGTAAATTTTTCTTTGAGAAGGTACCGAGTATTCTTGGGACACAAACAATACTTTGTATCTTCAGATGTTGGAGCCGGAAAGATGCAATGGTATGCGTTTCACAAAGAAGCACCCGGTGGTGTCGATGAACCAAATAGTATGCATTTTAGTGTATTTGTTAGAAGAATCGCCCTTTTGCTTCTTCGTCTGTGAAAAAGTTAAACCATCGCATTAATCTCTTAATTGTTTTTGCATTGCAGGAAAAAAAGAAAGGTTGCTCAAGATATTTAAGGGCTGGTGTGATAATGCGGTAGATCTCATAGTTGCCACAGACGAAGAAGCTATTCTGCGGCGAGACATATACGACAAGATACCGACATTTAAATGGGGAAAGGGTCGTGTAACTTTGCTTGGTGATTCTGTCCATGCCATGCAGCCAAATATGGGGCAAGGAGGATGCATGGCCATTGAGGTATATAATATTTCTCTTATCTGTTCTCTCGTCTCTTCATTCGGTCTCCTTTTAATATGTTTTTTTTTACACTTCGTTGATTAGTTTCTGCAATATCCTACATTTTCAGACCTAATGTACATATCAAGTTGTTCACGGTTCTATGGATTTCGGTATTTCAGTTTTTTTCTCTTGGCTTTTATGCGAGAACTTGGAGGGGACTAGTACTCAGCCAAACACTCAAACAGTGAGAGGAAAAAATTCCTTTCTAACTAAAGCTTATTTAATCATTTTTACAGGACAGTTATCAACTTGCATGGGAATTGGACAGTGCATGGGAAAAAAGTATTAAATCAGGGAGCCCAATTGAAGTTGACTCATCCCTGAGGAGGTAATTTACCATTTATTTTTCAAATATGCAAGACACTAAAAAAATTGTTTTATTGACTTGATATGAATCGAGAGATGCTTTCACAACCTACGTAGCACCGACACTTCGGATTTGAGATGTGTCCAGTGTCTGATATGACACATAATACATGCGATCACATTCAATTGTTTCTAGTTTTTCAAACTATTACTGGTGTTGATGTGTCAGTGTCATATTATATGTCCATGTATGTGTCAGTGCTTCATATTTTCCGTCAGCCATGTCAGCCATGATGCAATAGTTAATCTGTCACCATTTTCAAATAGTTTAACCTGATATTCTCTTTCGTGAGGTGACTGAAGATACATATGTTTTTTTCCGATCCCATGAATGCTTCCAGATATGAAAGTGAAAGAAAAATTCGAGTTGCGGTTATTCATGGAATGGCTAGAATGGCAGCTCTGATGGCTTCCACCTACAAGGCATATCTAGGTGTTGGTCTTGGTCCTTTGGAGGTAGGAACTTAAATTTTACAAATATATTAGAGGATGAAGGATATAAGGAAATTCAATCTTAAATATTATATGCCTTGCGCTTAGTCATCATTTCTTTTATCTCTACAGTTTTTGACCAACTTTCGTATTCCTCATCCTGGAAGAGTTGGAGGGAGGTTTTTCGTTGATATTTTGATGCCATCTATGTTGAATTGGATCTTAGGTGGAAATAGGTAAATGATGAGAGCCTACTTTGCTTTGCTCTATAACTTTCTCGGTTATTCGTGCGAGAATTCTAAGCCTATAGACAATAAATGCTACTTTTGCAGTTCAAAACTTGAAGGTAGACCGATAAGTTGCAGGCTCTCCGACAAAGTATGTCGCACATACATAGCTACTTTAATACTTTGTTACCGAGAGATATTGTATCTGGCGATATCTATTAGATTTGTTGTGATCCGAATGCTAATAGGCATTTATGTATTATTTTGCAGGCAAACGGACAACTGCGCAATTGGTTTGAAGATGATGATGCACTTGAGCGTGCTATTAACGGAGAGTATGTCTCGGACCAAATATGTTCGCATATAGTCCTTTGAATATTTTTAACCATAACATAGATAACCACCTAATAATCTAATATATATGTTTATACTTCTTGGTTGAATTGCAGGTGGTTTTTATTACCATGTGGAGATGACACAAGTCTTTCAAAACCAATACGATTAACGCAAAATGAAATGAAACCCTTCATAATTGGGTATGCGTACTTACATCGCAATGACAATAGATCTCATACGATATAGCGTGCGTTGTTCCATTCTCAATTTTTCGTAACATATCTGATTTTCAGTTTCATCTCATTTTCCGATATATTATGAAATTGCAGGAGTGCAGTGCAAGAAGATTCTGCAGGTAGTTCAATTACAGTTTCTTCACCCGAGGTAGAACATTTTATCTTCACCTCAATTAAACTCAGTTCCATGCATAATATTTTTTTTTGACATCATTCAACATGATGAATAATCTTTCTCTTTTAAGGTTTCTCCAACGCATGCTCGAATTTACTATAAGGACGGTGCCTTCTTCGTAACTGATATGCGGAGTGAACATGGCACGTGGATCGTCGAGTAAGTTAAATAAATGCAAGCTACTGTATTTTACTTGTATAGTATTAATTCTTGAAAAATGCATTTAAATATCATTTATCATTATGTTTCAGCATTGAAGGAAAGCGATACCGGGTACCTCCAAATTACCCTGCTCGTGTCCGCGCATTCGATGTACTTGTATTCGGTTCTGATAAGGTAACAAACGATCCCTTTAGAAGTTCTTAAAAGTAGAAGCACTTTTCACATTAGACATATACTACAAAGCACAAACACATACACGACACTAAAACTAACACTAACACGTAGTATCCGAATTATTTGCAGGTTTCATTTCGAGTTAAGGTGAAAAGTTCGGCTCCAAGCATCTCTACGAATGAAGAGACACCAGTTTTGCAAGAAGCATGATTGATTGTGTTGAAACAGAATATTGAAGTTACAGAAAAGTTACACAGGACAAATTTGTAGCTATAGGGTATTGTACAAAGTTGCCATTTATTTTGGTGACAATATTGGGTAGGAATTGTCTCCTACAAGCACTCCATTCAATTATAATATGACTCATAAACTTGCACATGTTGAATGGAGTGACCATGGAAGACAGTGTATGTAGCTAAGAATTTCTCAGACTTTTGTGTTCTACAAAATGGAAATGTATATTTTAGCAATGTAAAAAGAGCAAATTCAATTTACTCCAGTTTCTTTCTCACTTTATGTTTTGCTATAGAAATGATTTATATATAAACCTCTTCAAATAAGTTTTTTTTTTTTCTTTTCATTCGGACTATAATTTAGAGATGCTAAAGAAAGAGCCCAATGCAGAACAAATCACGAAGGAGTAGATAAGGACAAGGGAAGCACGAACCAAGCTAGAAAGAAAACTACTTGTTGGGCAACATGAGGTTGTATGATTTCCCAACAACAAGAATAAACATTTTGAGGAATCAAGTGTTGAATCAAATCCTCCACACAAAGTTAATGGATGAATCGGCCAAACCAAAGGGTCGGATGGGCCCAGGAAGAAGCCTATGGGGCGCCTATCATAGAGTAAAAGGTTATCATATGCGAGTTTGGAGGGGATGAGAAAGGTAGGCTTTCGAAAATATTTTAAAAAAAAATATAGGAAAATATTTGACATTTTTTCAAAAAAAATTATTTTGTATAAAATGATAAAAGAGTGTTTATCATTACTACATTTTTAATCTTCCATTAACTTTCTTTTTGCATGTCTTCATAAGCTTTAGCGTCAAATTCTCAATTAATTTTCTCGTTATTAAAGACAAAACACTTACATCCAAAGACATGTAAATGAGAGATATTCGATTTTCTTTCTGCATCGAAGATAAAAAAGGCACATACCCCGATCTTCCACTGCACCAAGAAGAAAGTACAACTTTGGACTCTAAAAACACGTTGCCACGAACAATCATTGCTCCGAGAAATTCCAAAATGGATCCACTGCAGTCAGAATTTCCACGCAATCACGCACTCATGATGTTTTTGGCCGTTAGATCTTGATCGAATAGTATAAAATAAACAAATTAAAATTTTATATAATGATTTTGTACTGACCTGAGGATCAGAACTAGATATATAAATGACTTTGATCAAACACATGAAAGGATAAGTCTTATATATAACTGACTTTGATCAAACAGATGATAGGATAAGTCTTATCATATAAAGTCTCTCTATAGTGGGATCGACTTTAATTGTCTTCACGTTAGTCTATTCTAAAAAGGAGCATGATCACGCAAAACTCTTCCTTAAAAAGGGACTAATATCGATAAACTCTTTCCATAATGATATTTGCTCAAACATGACAAATAATAAAGGGAAAATATCATATAACAAAGGAAAATAAGTAAGAGTAAAATATACATATTCTTTAACACCTTTACTAAAAAAACACAAACATTCATAGTAACAAAAACCCAAAATTTAAAAGAAAAAGATCTCCAAATTCCATTTTGGTAAAAAACCCCTAGCGAAAAAATAAGAAAATTCTTTCAAGCCTTAAAACAACACAAAGGGGGTTGAAAAATCGAGTTGAGATCCTCTCCATTTCTTCAAAGAAATGGAGAGTGCCATTACTAATGATTTTATTATATAAAAATCAAAATATATAAAATATGTCACACTTTTCAATAATATAAATGTATTATATCCCAAAATTTTAGTAATGGTGTTTGCCATTTCTTTAAGAAATGGAGAGGATCCTCTCCTAAAAAATCCATATAAATACGGAGCTTCCAAGGTAGAAGATGTAAGATAACCTCCATACCATCATACCTACTAAAGTAAAAATATACCTCTTGAAAACTACCAACTGGAAAATCAAAAACACCCTTGACAACTCGAGAAACAAAAGCATCACAAAAAAAGTGTCCTTCTGGAATAACTGTTGGAGAGACAATCCAATGTGTTTCAAAAAGATATGGTGCCATAATGCCTAGTGATAAAAAGTTAACCCATAAGCCTAATTTTTGGTCAGATATATGCATCCTAAAGACCATGATCATATGAGTCCAACGTTGATCTAAATATTATTCTAGAAACTACATAGAGTGATGATAAGATCAACATGTCTCGCCAATGAGGAATCACAAGTTTCTTCCAACACCCAACAATAGATATCATGCAAGAAAATTATAGAAAAGAAAAGTATAAGTGAAAAGAAATTTTTATATATAACCATAAAATAAAAAAGAAATACATATGAATCAACACTAGATGAACAACAAATGATACGAAGTGATGGTCAGTAGTAAAAAAAATGCACATATCACCCCTCTCTTAAAATAAATAAATAAATAAATGTAAAACTAGCACATTTGAAAATACTAATAAATAACCAATCGTTAGTTGATTTAGTGATTATTGGTGCTAAACTTGGTAGGAAGAATCACGGTTCGATCCCCCGCAACTGCGATCGGGAGAGGGCTGGAACTACTTGATGTCAGAACTGGCCTCCGATCGTAAAACACGACAGAGCACAAAAGCTTCATCAATATTAGGGGTGGAAATAGATTAGGTTAGACTAGGTTTTAGAAGGTCTGAGTCTGACCAACGATAAATTTAAAAGGCCTAAGTCTGTATCTCATTAAAATTTTCAATTAATTCATATTACTTAAGAAGCCTTATAGGTCGGCCTATATATGCATATATAAGCCGACTTATTTAGCTTTTGTTCTAATATATACGCATACATAGGCTAGCCTATTTAACCTTTTTTCTAATATATATGCATACATGAGCCAACCTATTTAGCATATCTCTAATATATATGAAAATATAGGTCGACCTATAAGACTTCATAGGCTTTTTTTATAGCCTAAGTCTGGCCTAATTAATAAAATAGGCTTTTAAAAAAGCCTAAGTCCGGCCTCTTTATTAAATAGGTCTGGCCTTATGCAGGCTAGGCTATAGGCCTTGTAGGCCGGCCTTTCCTATTCCCATCCCTAATCACTACGTAGCAATATTACAGAAAAACGGAGATTTAGCTCCTTCTCTAGGAAAGATGAGGAAAAATTAATAATTGAAACTGCATGAGCACCCAACTTTCCATCCTCTACAAACTTAAGATAATTAACCTTAAACAAGTCGACATCATGATGGAGAAGATGAACATACTCCCAAGAAGCACCAAACCCTTCTTGATATTTTACACTCGTTCCTGCTAGGCGTGTGGGGACTTTTTTACCCTCGATGTCCACAAACCTTACTCCCTTATAATTTATAAATCCTCGTTTCCTACCCTGATCTTCAATGGATATGAATAATTGAATCTCAAACTCATCTCAAATAGGTAGGGTATCCCTGCCTCGTCCCATCTTTAAAATAAAAATAATATTAATAATATAAATACTTTTTTTCTTCAAACTATGAATCCTTCTCGAACCCATAAATTTTTTCGACCCTTAATAAACATTAACATACATTACAAATCATAAACTAAAACAACCTTAAAAAAAATTCAAATATACATTTTAGGAGGGTTAAATATACGTTGTTCCCCTGTCATATGGGCGAGATTCAGTTTACCCTCCTTTAAATTCTTTTTTTTTTGGATTACCCCCTGTAATTTTTGAGTACTCCCCTAAACGTGTAAAAACTAGGGGGTAAATAAAAAAAAGTATTTTACAGGGGTGTAATTTGTGCCCATAGGGGGCAAAAGACATAGCATTTTCACATTTCAGGAGGTAATCCAAAATAAAAATTTTAAAGGGGGTAAACCGAATCTCGCCTATATGGCAGGGGGTAACGTATATTTAACCCTACATTATAAATAATAAACTACAAAGAAAAATATCAATGCGTTAATCATGCAACTAATATTTTAAATTATCAAAACTAAATAATAAAGTAAAAATTGATATAAACTAGGCGAGTTTAGGTGGATACAAGTGAACTCATTACCCGTCTCGTCCCCATCTTTAGAAATTGGGGAAAAGTCAAACTTCGAACCCGAATCAAGTCAAAACGGATTTTCTCCGTCTAAATCTGGACAAGTTTGGATGGGTATCCATCAGCCCTGGCCTAGGGGGTAGGCCAACTAGACAATTTCCTAGGGCCTCAAACTTTTTTTTACTAAAATCAGTAGTGTAGTGTTAATGCTTTTGCCTAGGGTCTCAAACTTTTCTATACCAATCAGTAGTATAGTGTTAATGATCACCTTTATCTCTACGTTCCTTTCCAAATCAATAGCAATAAATGATTATATGTGACTTTTTTTATTTTCACCACTAGTATCCGGTCCACTGGACCGCTAATTTAATTCGAAAGTCAGTTATGACATTAAGTGGTTCCAGCCTCATTCGACTCGTAGTTACAGGGGATCAAACTGTGGTCCTCTCTACCATTTGGACCAACTAACGATTGATATTATGTATGTAATTTTTAGTAAGTCTTTTATTCAATTACTATTTTACTTAATTCTCAAATAAACGAGCACCATTCAATTAGCACTCTTGTTTTGCCCCTACTTTATAAAGTTATTTTTGGTAATATTATTTATTCATCCTTAATAATATACTATTATAAATTTTATAAAAAAAATAATATATTAATTATTATATTTAAATAAATAAAGAGATATGACTTTTTTAATCTATATTATTTATATAACAATAATATAACAAATATAAAATAGTATAATAGTGTCAATTATTTTTATGACGTAAATAAATAAATAAAATTTAAAAAAGTTAAAGTTAATTAAATTTTATTTAAATATACAAAATGTCACAACAAAAATTAAATGAATTAATTTTATTATTATTTTAAAAAATATATGTTAAACTAAATTGATTAAAATAATTTAATAAATATTTTGCATTTTAAACATTTATAAAGCAAAATTTAATTAAAAATATAATCATTAATTAAAAAAAAACTTTATTTTTAAATTCTCCTTAGGTCTCAATATGTGTTGGGCCGATTCTAGTACCCATGAGTATAGATTATGTTGTCATGCTTAGTCCCTACCAAAACTCATGTTTAGGGGGCTAGTCGATTGGGTAATATGCTCTAATATTTCATCCTATCAAAACTTATTTTTGGGGTATGGTGGACTGATCTAATATTCTCAAACATTATGACCTTATTGGGCCTTGTATTTATAGGGATGATGGACTAAGATAATATTTTTAAACACTTCGTCCCACCTAGGCCTTGTACTTGAGAGATGTGGATTGAGACAAGCATAAGAGAGCCAGAGTTTCAAACTCGCGATTGTTGCATAAGCATGGGTCTTAGACCAATAGTCAAACGCCTATATTGCGCAAGCCTAAAATATTAGGCATGGAAGAAGAGAAGGCACATGAGACCAATATTACCTACAAGTGGATTTGAAACACGACTCCATAGGACTCATATGTCTAACCCGAACAAATAAAAGAAGTAAGAGTGGTCGCCCTATCCAAACAGAAAATATACGCCAGAAGGAAAAAATTGTCCAATCACAAGTATCTTACATGTCCCCACCCATTATGAGAAATGTGTTATCCGATCATGCCAATAATGACCAATCAAAAGATATAACTAGGAAGGACATATATGTAAAGAATTCGTCAAGAATCCATATGATTTGATTTACAACCAATAAACAATCATATACTCCACTATATTCAGAGAGTATATTGGGACCTTATCTCTAGCAGACTGATAGCGCAGTTCCTATTAAGTTCGATGATAATTACAAATAAACCTAATAACATGCTTGTTATTAAAAAAATAAATTGAACAGAAAGAATAAAAATAATATAATATCTAGCAATTTGAAAAAACTTCAAGAGTTTGAATGAAATTGTTGAATGATTGTACTATATGTATTTTCAACTAAAAGGTCACATAAAAATTTATTTTAAAAAAATTAATTAAAATTTGTATGGTTTAAAATATCAAAAACATTTGATATAAATCATGAGAAGTTTCAATTAAATATCAACCAATTGATTATCATAAATTTTTTATTGTTATAATTGAATAAAAAACATTTATAGTTTATAAAATATTAAATAAATTGAATACGACGATATATGTTATCATAAAAAATCTTTTACTTTTTTTTTATAAATATTAAAGTAGTGAAATAGTAAGTTCTTTATGATTGCTATTAAATAAATACTGTACAGGATACAGATGAGAAAGGATGAGGAACGCACATCAACATTATTGGCCAAGATTCACGGTTGGATTTCATATCATTTATTGTCATCTATATATTATCTGTTGGCGGTTCATTCACTTTCTTCTATTTCTTTATAGTTCTAATCATATATTCTAGAGCATCCGTTAACAGCACTGAGCACTCTTTAAATTTAAATTATTGAAAACCAATGAATTGTGTGTTATCTGCAATAAATAGACAAGCAAAATTTGAAATTTGAATGTATTGTATAAAAAAATCACATGCATCGTATGAGCACGCTTCATCACATGAGCACATGTGCAAAGATCATGTACTCCCCCCAAATTAGAGGTTTGTAGTTTGATATAGAGGGTTTATAAGTTTGAATTGAATTGGTTTATTCAATTGTTACTCATGTTTATATTTATATTGCTAGAATATTTTATTTTTTTAATAAGTAATTTGTATCTAGCAGGTTTTGAATTTGAGACCTTGAAAGGAGCACATTCTCAGGACTCAAACGTTTCGCCGTTAGAATATTTTATTAAATACTTTGTTTATTTATATTATTAGAATATTTTTATTAAAAAATTTGTTTAATAAAATGTTCAAAGGTTGAAAGTGTTGGACATAAGCTTGCATTTTAAAGAATCACTAGCGTCAATTTTCATCGTTTAAATATTGATGGTGGCAGTAACATCCCAAATTTTAAATTAATTATTTTAATTGAATTTTAAATTATTTTATTTATTTATTTTGGTGATAAAATGTTTGTGCGAATTATTTGTTAATTGTGAAGTTTATTGAATTTATTAAGTGAAAGGTAAGGAGTAGAATTTTTTAAATTAATATTAGGTTAAATAAATAGAAAAGGTGAAGGGAGTTAAAGTAGCTAGAACGTGAAATTGAGAGAAAGAGACAAGGAACCATATGGGAGTTCTTGGAAGGGAAGAATATATACCATAGCCAAAAAGTTTGGATTGCTGTTGGAAAATGGAGATAAGGGGGAAATTATTCATCTATGAAATTGCATGGGTATATAGGTATCCCCGCCCTCTTCTTTGTTTCCATCAAGTTTCTCCATTGTTGATGTTTTATGTGTTTTGAAGAAAGTTATGTAAAAATCTAGAAAATTTCTTTACCCACCTCCCTATGGGTGGTCACCTCCTGCGAAAAACCAAAACTACCCCTGCTTCGGAAGTTCATTTCCGAAAGCGTGTTTTTTAAAAAAATTGACTTACTTCGGAAGTTCATTTCCGAAACAATTATTTCGGAAGTTCACTTCCGAAATACTGCGATTTCTGCAGATTTATCAAAACACTCCCCCTCCCCCAATCATTTACCCTAAATCAAAACAAAAAGTGGCAGAGGCGAAAATTTGTGCAAACAGAATTCCAAAGCTGCATCAAGGCTTCAATCACACTGCTAAACAACATTCAAAAGCCCTCAATCCTAACACTTTGTAAGTTTTGAAATTTTTAGATCTATTATTCAAATGCATGTTATTTAGGGTTTTAATTGCATAAATGATATATGGCTAGGTTGTTAGTAGTATTTAGGTTGTTTAGAAGCATTTTGATTTGGTTTGAAGGTTGATTTAGGGGTCTGCCATGGAAGTTGCAGGAAATTGCATCGCAGGGGTGTTTCAGAAGTTCATTTCCGAAAACACCTTCATCCCAGTTTTCGGAAATGAACTTCCGAAATATATCAGAAGTTCAAATTTTTTTGTTTTTTATTTTGTCTCGCATATTAATCGATTTCAATTGTTTACAGGAACATGTCTTCTAGAGAGGGCGCTAAGGGAAGAAAGGATTCTTCAAAGAAAGAGGTGAAAGAGGTGAAGGAGGTGAAGGAGGTGAAGGAGGTGAAGGAGGTGAAGGAGAAGAAGAAGGTTTCGACCGGCTCTATTTCTCGTTCCCAGGGGGCCCGGGGCCCGGATGCTCAAGCTCAGTCTTCAGGCGTGAGAGTCGTGATCAACGCTGATGGTTCTGAGACTGAGTGGGATGAGGATTGGTATAATTATCTTCATTCGGAGGAGTTCGCTCGTCGGGAAGAATAACGTGTTTTTTTTTTGTTTGATGTGTATTTTGTAACGCTCGTCGGGCAGAATAACATGTTTTTGTTTTGTTTTGTTCTGATTTCGGATTGTATCGCACAGTGTATTTGTATTGGATTTATCATGTTAGTTTTTGGAAGTGGTAACCGGGGTCGGAACATATGACAGATGAGGTGGATGTCTGGAGGAAGTAGAACTGGAGATACGTCCACCACGAGACAAAGTAGCCAATCAATGTAAGCTATAGTTTATGATTATCATCTGGGGACGTCATTTCTAAAAAATCAAGATTAAAAATCAAGATACGTCCCCTGATGATAATGATAAATTATAGCTTACATTGATTGGCTCCTTTGTCTCGCGGTGGACGTACCTCAGGGTCTTCTTCCTCCGGACATCCACCTCCTCCGTCATATGTTTCGGCTCCGGTTACACCTCCTCCGTCATTTGTTACTTTCAGTTGTACGTATTTTTATTAAAATAATAAATAAACCTTTTGAAATTTGGAAGCCTTTTTTTCTCCCCACCACTCTCTCATCCCCACCTACCCGTGTTTAACAATATGTAACTTTAATTTTATGTAATATTATCGTTGTAATTTTCACCCGATTAAATAAAGCGAATTGTTCATTTTCTTCTGTCCAGACCTATTTTCGGAAGTGCATTTCCGAATTCCTCCAAGGGGGGTGCGCTCGGAGATGAACTTCCTAAACACCACATTTTCTGAAAAGTGACTTTATTTCGGAGATGCATCTCCGAAATCAATATTTTATATTAAAAAAAACACGTTTTCGGAAGTTCATTTCCGAAAACACCTTTTTTCCAAAAAAAAGTACCGTTTCGGAAATGAACTTCCGAAACAAGGGGTATTGTGGTAAATTCACCAGGGGTGGGCAAGAAGGTTAGGAGGTGGGTGAAGAAAAAACCAAAATCTATTTGTTTGCAGTGATCTAGGTGGAATTCATGCTCTAATTGTTGTTGAAATTTGTGTATAATGTGTATGTATAGATGAAAAATTAGATTTTCATATTCATAGGTTTTGTATGATGAATATATTCATAAGTTTGTGACAAATTGATGATTTAGATGTTTAATCAGTGGATAATCGATGTAATGAATATGATATGAAATATGTATGATGATTTCTATGCGAAATAGTTGTTGTTGGGTTCAAATCAGAGCTTTGAAATGGCTCCAATGGTGGAATTCACATTTTTGGTTCTGCTGTTATAAATGTTCTCGTTCAGCGAGGATGAAACCTTGCCTAGCAAAACGTTTAGTGTGAATTTTTTTAGTTTTTTACTCGCACTTAGCATGTGATAGTTGTGTTTAGCGAGAGTTAGTTGTTTCGACTCGATTTTTCGAACTATTATTGATTCCATCGACTAATGGTTGTTGTTTTGTTGCGTTTTGACAAATTGGTGAATAACATTGACATGTTTTAAGATTTATGTGAACACTTGTATGAATTCGTATTGGTGAATTATAATTGTATATCATACTTGTTATGTTTGAGATGGTGGCCTTATAATGAGTGATGGTTACGGTTCGAAGAAAAACCAGTGGTAAGTATCGCACTTGTATGTTATATGTTGTTGTATGTCATACATCATGTGTGTCGGTGATATATCTATAGACTTCAATGAAGTGATGAGTCGCTGATATAGAAGGGGGGATCAGTGACGAGTGGGGTTCAAAAGGAAACCATTAGTGAGTGGACGAAATCAGTAACATAACTTTGATGTCTAGGAATGGTACCACATGCATTAGAGTCGAGGTGTTGATCGTATTGCATGCATAATTGCATTGTGAATTGATTGTTGTTGTTGTGAATAATTCATACATTGATGATTATCATGAATGTTGCTACCCTTGCTAACTTTTACAACGTTAACATATTTTGAGCGTATTCTCATCCTTGTTTGTTTTGTTGTGGAGTTTTGTACTCTTTTGGAGTAAAGATAATTAGGTAGAGGAGTATCTGGTTATTGAGATAGAGGATGGCGTAAGGCATCTTCATTTATTTAATATTTCTGTGTTATTTAGTTTCGTTGAAGCTTTGATTTGTAACACTAGGACGGGGATATTTGTTAATTGTTTTGCGTATCCGAGTTTGGGTTATATCACTTTATGAGGTACTTTATTTTATTGAGACAATTAAAGTATAACTAATCTTTGAATTTTACCGTTATTTCTTATTATGTTGTTGTTAGGGGTGTATGTTGAGCACACGTAACACCGATGTTTATAAAATTATCAGTTTATCTTATATGAATAAAGAGTCGGGGTTTTAGGGTGTTACATAGTTGATGTTAGAGTCTTCTTTGTCCATTCATCCTAGGTTGTGAACTAGTTTGGGCCCTTGTATGCGACATGTGTGTGAACACTATTGATATTTGTTTTTATTAACTGCTATTTACTTTTATGTTTACGATTAGTTAAATTTTTTTGATTGGTTGTGCATAAAGAAATGGCTATAGGTAGAAATGATGAAGACATTTTTGATGCTCTGGGAGCAATGGCTAAGGTGATGGCGTAAGCAAACGAGGCCTTTCAGACTCAGTAGAATCAATGGGGAGCGATTGATGAATTTTGTGGGTTGGGAAAGATTCAGAGGAATAACTCGCCTATATTCAAGGGAAGGTACAATCCTGAGGGTGATCAGAGTTGGATTCATGAGATTGAGAAGATCTTCTGAGTTATGGTTTTGACTAACAAGCAAAAAGTGTTGTTTGGGACACATATGTTGTCATAGGAAGCTGAGTATTAGTGGGATAATGCCCGTCAGAAGTTGGAAGTTGCAGGTACTGAGATCACTTGGAGAACTTCAAGAAACCATTTTTGGGGAAGTATTTATCGGCTGATGTTTGTAGTAAGAAAGATATTGAGTTCCTAAAGCTGAAGCAAGAGAGCATGATTGTAGCTGATTATATGGATATGTTTGAGGAACTGTCCAAGTTTATCCCTCACTACAATGGGGTAGGAGCTAAAGGTTTTAAGTGCATAAAGTTCGAGAGTGGCTTGCATCTTGAAATCAAGAAGTTCATTGGTCATCAGGAGATTGGTCAGTTCTCTTTGCTAGTCAACAAATACATAATCTATGATGAGGATAGTCGGGCCAGATCTGCTCACTAATAAAATGTTAGTGAGAAGAAGAACGGGAATCAGAACTATGGTAAACCTAATAGGGCTCCAACTGATAAGGGAAAGCATAAGTTTCAACATAAGGCTATAGGTGGGAAAGAAGCAAGTGGGAGTAGCACTTTTGTTGGTCTTAGATGTTTCAACATAAGTTTCGTGTTGGATCAAGATGCTATTATTTGAAGTTTATGAGTTTATGAATTTCGCTGCATTATTTTAAAGTTGATTTGGTTTTGAATGACCATTGGATTATGAATTCTCCCCATTGATATGTGTTATGTATCTTTATTAATGAGCATGTATGCGTATATGTTTTAAGTTGATAAATGTGACGCCTCAAGCATGTTATTTTGAGATTTTGCACTCTGATTTCCTTTATAAACCGTTGGGTAGATTTGGGTTGTTACACCTGCTGGTGGGAGCATGACGTGGGAGCTGGAGAGTCGGATGAGAAAGTCTTATCTGGAACTGTTTCCCTCAAGTAATTTTCGAGGGCAAAAATTCTTTAAGTGAGAGATAGTTGTAACACTCAAAATTTGAATTAATTATTTTAATTGACTTTTAAATACTTTTATTTATTTATTTATGTGATAAAATGTTTATGTGAATTATTTGTTAAGTGTGGGGTTTATTGAGATTTATTAGATTTTTGTTTAATTAAAATTATAGAAAATGGGGAATTAGGAGTGTTTGGGGAAAGTTGAATTAATGAGAAAAGTAGAGTGAAAAGATGAAATAAGAAAAAGTGAAAGGTAAAGTGTAAAATTTATTAAAATTAATTTTAGATCAAATAAATAGAAAATGTGAAGGGAGATAAAGTAGTCAGCATGTGAAATTGGGAGAAAGAGGCAAGGAAACTTATGAGAGCTCTTGGAAGGGAAGAACATCATAGCCCAAAAACTTAGATTGATATTGGAAAGTTGAGGTAATTGGGGAATTACTCATCTATGGATGTAAATTGCATGAAGGATAGAGAGGGATCCTCGCCATCTTCTTTGTTTCCATTAGGTTTCTACATTGTTGATGTTTTATGTGTTTTGAAGAAAGTTGTGTAAGACCTAATTTCTTGCAGTGATCTAGGTGGAATTCGTGCTCTAATTCTTGTTGAAATTTGGGTATAATGTTTATGTGTAAATCTGAAATTGGATGTTCATATTCATAGGTTTGGTATGATGAATATATTTATAGATTTATGACAAATTGATAAATTAGATGTTTAATTAGTGGATAATCTATGTAATAAACATGATATGAAATATGCATAATGATTTCGAAGCGAATTGGATGATGTTGGGTTGAAATCGAAACTTTCATAGGGCTTCAATGTTGGAATTCACGTTATTGGTTCTGCTGCTCTAAGCGTTCTTACTCCGCAAGGATGAAGCCTCGCGTAGCGATACGTTCAGTGAGAGTTTTATTTTGGTTTTTTACTCACGCTTAGCAAGATACGGGTGCGTTTAAAGAGAGCTAGCCCAATGAGCTATAGGTCTCCAAGCGAGGGCGACAACGCATAGTTGGTTGTTTCTACTCAATTTTCGAGTTGTTTCCAATTGCAATGACCATTGGTTGCTGTTTTGTTGCATTTTGACGAATTGGTGAATAACATTGACATGTTTTAAGAGTTAAGTGAATACTTGTATGAATTCTTATTGGTGAATTATAATTGTATATCATACTTGTTACGGTTCGAAGAGGAACCAGTGGTGAGTATTAATGCACCCGCATGTTGTTGTTGTATGTCATGCATCATGTGTATCATATCAGTGATATATGTATAGACTTTGGTTCAGTGATGAGTCACTGATTCAGAAGGGAGATCAATGACAAGTGGGTTCGAAGGGGAAGAACCATTGATGAAATCAGTAATATAACTCTGATGTCCAGGATTGATACCACATGCATTAGAGTCGAGGTGTTGATCACATTGCACACACAACTGGATTGTGAATTGATTGTTGTTACTCATTGAAGCTTTGATCTATAACATTAGGACAAGAAAATGTGTTATTTGTTTTTTGTATCCAAGTCTGGGTTATATCACTTTATGAAGTACTTTATTTTATTGAGACAATTAAAGTAAGGGTAAAATATTTGAATTTCGCTGCTATTTTTTACTATGTTGTTGTTGAGAATATAAGTTGAGCATATGTAACACCGATGTTTGCAAAATTATCAGTTTATCTTTTATAAATTAAGAGTCAGGATTTTAGGGTGTTACAACAGCAATGTGCTCCTGTAGATCACTCTATCTGTCTAATAACCAATGATGGAGGCTTGAAGTTATGCGACTCTACCGCTCCCATATTTCATCAAAGAGAGGTTGGGGGTCCAATATCTCGGTCCAATAGATACTAAATTTCATTGGTGTGAGAAAACTATGGTGATAAGGAATGAAGAAATTATCAACTACTACTGCAAACTTTTAAAAGTTTCTTCAACCCTCGTACACAACTTTATTCTGCATTTCACGGGAGAGGATCTGAGCTCCTAATTTATCTAACGAATCATTGTTCAGCTAAGCTACCCACAGACATCACGTGGTCCCTATCTTTCCTTGCTACTTTCCAAACATCACAATATTTTGTTGTGGCTACGCCTTTTCCCATCTTCTTTCCGGATACCCCGTGTAAAATGTAACATCTTTCTAAGCCAAACACAAACATATTCATGTAGACCACACACATATATCTTTCTTTTTCTGTCTCTTTAAAGATATTCCACCAAAACCTTTGAGCCTATTGATTCTCTTTGTTTGCAAACTCCAAACATACTGTGCATGTTTCATTTCAAATTCAAAAGATCGTTATAGCAAGACAAATTAAATAAAACAAGAAATACTCCCACATAAAAAGAATTAGAGAATTCATATTAACATTTTATTGTTTATCATAAAGTTACAATTATTCAGTAGAATATGATAATGAATATTACGCAGAATATAATGCATTTTCCCAATTCCTAATGTATTAACCCAAGAGGCTAGGGAAGTACAAACCTAAATTTCCTCAACATGCTTCTTTTAAGTAAAAAAAGAAAATCTAGTATATAGATAAAACTAATATTAGCATTACCATCAAAATAAGAACAACTCAATTTTCAATTAGTATCATTCATGACCGGGAAACCGATCCCACCAGTTTCTCGATGCTATGAACCAATTCAGGTGACAGTTTCTTAACCGGTTTCCTTTCCTTCTTCTCGGGTCGAAAATCAAATCCTAAAGCCTCCGAAACCTCTTCGGAGCTCCACCCAGATTTCCGAAGTGAATCCGAAAACCGATCCACTTTCAACAAAAGAGCATCCAACACCGCTTGATTATCCAACATAACCATATCACCTTCAAAAAAACCCGAACCCGAAGCTTCCACCATTTCGGTTATATCCGGTTCGCTCCACCCACCTTTTCTCAAAACCGACCCGATCTCTTCAACGTAACTCTCAACCCATTTCGGTACCTCCGACTTTCTAATATCGAAAAACCGCTCCGGTGACGACTCTGCACGCGATGACGAGCTTCTCCTCCGTCGATCAACCGCGGCGTCACTCCAGAACTCTACCCATCTCGGTGTCCTCCCTCCGGAGTCGAGACTCCTCCGCGTCAAATTCACTTCAGAACAAACTGCGCTAACGCTCTTCTCTGTAACAGATCTCTGTTTCTTGAGAATCACAACTTCGGAGCCCCGATTCGGTGATTCGCGCTGGAAGAAATCCGATAAGTCGATCCCGCAACAGAAGATTCGATTCTCGTCGACGTAAAAGACAGGGTTTCCGGCGAGAGAGGGGTTACAAGGAATGTAGCAATGGTTAAAGATAGGAATCAACAACGGCGCTTTCTTCAAAGCGTTTCTTGCAACCCGCAAAGCTTTTTCGGGTTCCGACGGTTTCGGACCCCAACACCGGGCCCACATCGTGTTCCTCGCGATTTGAAATGAAATAGCCGCCATAGGAAGATCCAGGGAGCCTCTAAGATGGAACCGTGTCCCGGTAGCGCGCCAGTCAGGGAATCCAGCTCCGACGGGTAAACCGGCGGTGAGAACAGCTCTCAGGTCTGGAGGGAAAACAAAACCGAACTCAGCTTCAATCCGTGCGAACTCGGCGTCGGAGAGACCCTGTTGAACGTGAATCCCTGAGTCCCGGAGATTCGTTATGATCTTATCGGCGAGAGGTGAGAACGAGAGAAGACCGTTACGTACGGTGGTGGTAGCGGCGATAGATGCGGCTCTGGCGGAGAGACGTTTTAGACCGGCTAAGTGAGCCCGGGCCGGGTTCAGACCGGTCATTCTACGGTCCACATCGACCATTTAAAAAAATTGTATTGTATGTGTGAATACTGAATAGCTAGTAGTGTGTCTTTGTTGCGTTTTTTTCTACGATGGAAGAAGTTAAGATACTTTGCAGAGAAAGTTTGTTATTTATAGTAGTGTGCTAAAAATGGAGGCCATGTTTTGGATCTTTGTAATAAGAGTTTTGTATGTTTCCCATGTTACCCTTGTTAGTTTAGTCAACCCACTCTTTCAAATTTGATACTACTAGTAGTACAAATATTAATGTATTTTTATGATGATGATGATGATAGATGAAAATTTGAACAACGGCTCAATTTTTGAAGGGGTCCCGTATAAAATGGGACACTTTTTTTAATCAAAAATCATAAACTCAATTATGATATTCGTTATTAGAAAGTTTATTAGTACTATCTACTTTAAAGTGTAAACTACTTTATAGGCTATAACAAAGGAAAAAGGCTAACTTATCATATGATGCAATGAGTATTTGCATCTGTTAATTAATTCATTGAACTTTTTGATCAATTTCATTAATTTTATGGATGTTGGGTTAATTTTTGTCTCTTGATTATTAGCAATGTATGACATGCATGTGGCCCGTAAGTAATCATGCATTTGTTTGGTAGGGATTATTAAAAGTTTGGTTAAGCATACAAATACACAATCATAATGCAACATTGTTATTGTACTAATGTTAGCTAGACCTCTAATTTATTATAATTATTTGATTTTAATTCTTGGTCGAGATATTTTCTTTTAGGTATTTTTCTTGTTTGATGTTTTGGATTGGATGTTTGATTGGATTTAGGGGAATGTTCTTTTCTCCCTTAGATGGGTCGCACATTTTTGGAAAGTCGTATGTGTTTGTAAATTCATCTTCGTACGCAGTCTAAATTACACAAATCTTTTGCTTTCTAAAATCCACCTCGAAATACCAATCGTTAGTTGGTCTAGTGGTGATTGGCGTTAGATTTGATAGGGAGAACCACGGTTCGATATCCAGAGAAGCATCTTTATAAGTTATTTGGATGCATTTCAGATATGTATCTCTAAAATATCTTATGTATTCAATTAATTCAATTTTAATTTAATAAATTTGATATTTTTTGAAGCACACATATTTTAGGTCATTTTAGGCCTTGAATTCAAAGAAAAACGCATACATTAATTTATTCAAACATAGTACTCAATTATGGAGAAAAAAACACAGTACTTAATTATGATAAAAGTCATACAATAAATTATTCTAAAAATATTGAAAAAATACAAATAAACATAAACTATTGGGTCTGCCTAACCCCCCGTCTTCTCCTCCATCTATATTGCAAGGCATTTCGTGCCTTAACAATCATGTCTTCCGTGAGGGCCAACTAGGGACTGTCATCATCAAAGAGTCTTGCCTCTACGTCTGATCTCCTCATCTCCACAATACGCTGACAGATTGCACCTATCCTTAAGTACCTCCTGATTAGCTGACCTAGGTGGTCTTCCAAGAGCGTTTGATGTCATGATGTAATGTGACACCAAACAAATGTCAACGCATGTCTGTGTATGCTACCTATTTTGGTTCAACTACTATCTAATGTACTCTAAACAAGTAATGTACCTTAAACAACTAACTACAAATCAAAACATGAAAAAAATAGAATTTTGAAAAACATATCAAATCAAATTGATGAGAAGTGGAAGCATGAATGTATGAGATGATGGAAAGGAGGAGAAAAAGCTCCAATGGTAGAAGCTTGAATGAATGGATGAAAAGCTTGAATGTGTGAAAGCTCAAATGCTAGAATATATTTTTAACTCTGATTTTATTCTACTTATTCATTATGTTGCTCAATATTTTCAAAAAAATTTAAACATTTAATTTTACAAAAGAAGTTTTAATTTGACATCGTTTTACAATACAACACAATTCTTCATTCCTCTAGTGTGTTGATTCACTTGCCCGACATATAGTAGGTTTTTTGGAGAATAGGTACAAGTCTTAAGATACATCTCAATCATCACCGTGTTTGGGAGGGGCGGAAACGTCAAGGCAATTAAAGTCGAATATGTGATGGTAAACGCCCCTCTTTGTACAACTTCATCATTATCAAGCTGACTTTCAACACCCTTGAAGCGGTGTTATCTACTTTTTATTTAACCATGAAATACACACTACTACAAATAATGCATTTCATGATAAAGCTTTTACCTCACACAATAAAAAACCGAGGTATAAAGTCAAGGTGCGCCATGTTTTATTTCTTTTTAAAAAAACCACATATTCCCTCGACTTTTAATATAACCGAGGGGAAAAATAATTCAGGACATGCTTCGAATCTCAACTAATGCAGTTTATGTTTTTATTTCTTTATAAGTGAAACCTTTCTTTTTATTTTATTTTTTATTTGTAAGCTAATTGATCCGTCCCTTCGATTTCTGTAACAGTCGAGGGATAAAATAATCAGAGCTTACTATAAAAGCACTCGTTAAATAGGTTTTACCTTAGTCCTAACTTATATGTAGCCGTCTCAAACTCGTACTCATCATTCTTTGAGTTGGATTGCAAGACAGAAAAAATCTTCAATGTTTTATATTTTTCTATCTTAAACAAAACATTTTTCTGACATTGCAATATATCTCACATAATGGTGTTGATGTTATTATTGTATTTTTGGAATAACCTTTATGTTGTCAATCAAAGAAAATAACAATGCTTTCCTTGGTTGACAATATTGAGAAATTTATTCCTAAATATGGCGTAATTCATTCACCATTTTTTCTAAAATCGAGGGGTTTTCTCATTTTATTTTATTTATCTATTAAAAAAAATACTTTTTCCTCAGTTTTTTAACAAAATCGAGGGATTTTGTTACAGAGCTACAACAACAAATCTCTATCCTACATTCATAAAGGAATAACGCTCAAGATATGGTCAAGACATCAATCCACAACAAACTATCTACATCCACCAATATATATCTTGTTCTCTTTCATGTGAAAGCATTTGTCATTAAAACGTTTGTTCAAGATAATGAAATATTGGAACTTAAAGAAGGTTGGAAAAGTTCTCTATGATGGATTGGAACTGCAGAAAAAATATATTTGCTTCAAGTTAAACAAAGAAGGGCGATCAACCTTGAATAACTTATTAGAAGTTGGATACATTCAAGGGATGCAATAAAATCTAGATTAAAGCTAAAATTTGTTGTTCTCCAAGAATAACAACGACGATGATGAATTTGGATTTGTTATAATTAATGTATTTTGATATTTTGTGTAAACACTGTAATGTTTTTAAAAAAAGAAGAAAAAGTTTATTCACCTCGATTTTCAACTAAAATCGAGGGGTAAATACTTTTTACCTCGATTTTCAACTAAAACTGAGGGGTTGATTAAGCATGTTTATTTATGATATTCATTGTCCTTAAACAAATCATTTTTGTCCATTTAACGAGTATCAACGTTCAATAAACTACAATTAGTGACCCGCGGGAAGCATACAAAACTTCCATTATAAAAATATTCTAAATATCAAAAATTGATAATGAAACATCATGAAGCACTTGAAACTATCTACATACACCACTATATATCTTGTTTTCTTTCTTGTGAAAGCATTTGCCATGAAAAGTTATCTATGATGGATTGCAAGAGCAGAAAATTATTTGGGTTTAAGGTTTGTGTTCTTAAATATTTTTTTGAGCAGAAAATCATTTATTTATCTAATCATTTTTTGTTTTATATCATAAACAAATGAAAGCGAGATCCAATATTTTATCTTTATTGACAAATTAATTTTTACTTCAATATTATGTGTAAACAATGTAATATTCTTAGTAAACAATGTAGTTTGTAAATAAATTAATTTATTAATATTTTATGTAAACAATGTAATAATTAAAAAAAAATCTATCTTACCCCTCGATTTTATTTATCAACCGAGAGGTGTGATGCGCTAATTTTGAAAATCATAAAAATGTCTATTCTGGGGTTCGAATCCATGTGCAGATAACTTTACCCTTGGTGTTTTAAAAATTAAGGGGTAAAATAGAAGATTTTCATGAAGCTCTTCATTACCTCACTTCTGTAGCCGAGGTTAAATGCATTTCGCATTCAAGGTAAAATTTGTTTTTTGTAGTAATGATACCCTTGAATAATGGATGGGTAAGCATGGTGAAATGAGATCAAGAGGAGGCTATGAGATGTTATTGAGATATTTTGAAGATCAAGAAGTGAAAGGGAGGGTTACACCTTTGGTCAAATCCCATGGTGTTAATTTTGTGGATATATATATCCAAGAGTTATTTACTTAAAGGACGTGTTTGTACAAACAGGAGATTTGAAGAAAATGAAAATAGGTTCAAAGAGCTCCCATACCACCTATATAGAAACCTCTTTGATGGAGAACAGGGAAGGCGTCATCATACCACTACTCTGTAGGAATATGCATTTATTCACATGGGCATCCTCTTACAACCTCGAAATAGACACAAATACAGTGTGTCATCACTTCACCATCAAGCTCGGGTTTAAATTGGTTGGTTAGAGGAATTTAAAAGAGGGTGAAGAGAAATGGACAACAATCTATAAAGAGGTAAATAAATTTAAATATGTTAAATTCATACACGAAATCAAGTATCCTACTTGGTTGGCAAAATTGGTGATGGTTAAGAAGCCGTGTGGAAAATGACAGATGTGTGTCGACTTCACCGACCTTAATCAAGCATGCCTTAAATACCCATACCCGATGCCAAATGATAAGCTAATTGATGGAGCCGCTGGTTATCGAACACATTGTTTCATGGATGCATTGTAACACCCTTCTAATACCCCACATAAATATTAAACAATAATCAGAGTAAACATGAAAAAGGGCATTACAACTTCCATATAATTAAACAATACTCATGTCATGCCATAAAAGAGAACGTCAAAACAAACTTATTCAGATCATCATGTTAACACAGCGGAATTATATTTAACATCTGAATAATAAAACAACCAAGTCATAGACTTAAAACACCAACATAAGAAATCCACCCAAATAAAAAGAGTTTAACAAGTAACTCTAACAACGTTCCCAGTGTTACACGACCAGAGCATGACACAGACCCAACTGACTCTAACGAACTACTTGACGAGCTAATCCTCACCAAGTACGAGAGCTACTCCTCGATCTGAAAAATAACAACAGTAAGGGTGAGTCTCATTCACATTTAACTAATGTTATAAGATATAGATAATAAAATATCAATCACATATCATTCACCCAATTACAGTTACGATCAGATTCAAAACTACAAAATTAGTCACAACCAATACACAATCACAAATATTATAACATTGGACAATCTTCCATTCATGTTATAATAACACAATTAGCCTAATGCAATGCAACTACATGCATGTGGTACCAAAATCTGGGATAACCCATCTCACTGATCCACCTTCGTCAAGGATACGGCGACACCCACTCACTAATTCCACACAATGGGAATTAGCTACCACTGATCCACCATCGTCAAGGATCAGCCACATAATGATTATGAAATGCATGTATCAACCATAACATGCTCATCATCCACATAAACCAACCAAATGTCATAATCATCAACCAATACAGTAATCAATAGCCACACACAGTTATTCTATTCTCAACTAATTAAAATACATATTTTACATCAACAATATATGTATAACAAACACCAATTACAACCACAACTTCATAACAGGTAAAACATTCATTAATGTGCCTGTACGCATAAACCACCACAACTAAATAAAATCGAGTGTTTTTAAAATAATTTCGAATCACGATCTAAAACACTATTTTATTATATAAATTATTTGATTAGCTTTACTATGCTCAAAACGGCACCAAAATTTGATTTACAGTTTAAAAGTTAGGAGCTTTCAAAGTTAAGAAAATTTAGAAAAAGTCACGCAGAACCCGGTTCCTCCCTACGTGGGAACCGGTTCCTGAAATCCTTCAGAAACTCCTCTCTGGTTTTTACTACTAGGAACCGGGTTGTACCTACATGGGAACCGGTTCCTGCTGTACAGCATTCCTTCGCTTCTAGTTTCTGCTACTGGAACTCGGTTCCTCCCACCTGGGAACCGGTTCCTACGCTGCTGTAGCAGAAAAATACCATTCTTTCCAACACCGTATAGACCCGAATCCATACCAATTCGCGACCAAATGTATTATAACACCAAATAGCAACCACAAACACAAATTAACACATTTATAATACATTTCAATCATCCAATTCACACCATACATGATCAATACAACATTATTAATCAATTCTCCCAAAACCTAACATTTCTACAACCTAAGCATAACTCAATTGACATGAACAACATGTTCAATTCTATCCTACTACCTATAACCCCATAATAGAAGATAAATGGAAGAGTCCCTCCTTACCTGAAGGTTGATTCTTCGCTCTTCCTCTGTCGCACTTCTCTGCTTCTCTTCTCTTTTCACGTTCAAGTTTTTTCTCTTCTCCTTGGTTCTATTCTTCTTTTCTCACAATCCCTCTATTTTGTGAAAAAATAAAATAAAACTATTTTAATTAGTAATAGGGCCTACCAATGCACCCCCCTCTTTACTAATCACAACTCGAGCCCAATTGCTTAATTTCTCAATACTTCTCAATAATTCCAAATAATTCCCCATAATTCAATTGAATTAATTTTTAAATTAAATTATGAAAATATGGAGTGTTACAACTCTCGCCCACTAAAAGAGTTTTCGTCCTCGAAAACATACCTTAGGCAAATAACTCTGGATAGGAATCCTTCATCTGACTTTCCAGTTCCCAAGTCACATTCCCACCTGCTGGTCCTCCCTAAACTACTCTGACCAGTGTTATTTCTTTGCCACGCAATTGTTTCAGCTTTCGATCTTCAATTCTCATAGGTAAAGCTTCAACTGTCAGATTATCCTTTACCTGCACATCATCTACTTGGATCACATGAGATGGATCCGCGATGTATTTCCTCAACTGTGATACGTGGAATACATCGTGCAAATTCGCAAGCATTGGTGGCAACGCAATACGGTAAGCCACCTCTCCAATCCTCTCTGTAATCTGATACGGACTAATGAAACGCGGAGTCAACTTCCTCGATTTCAGTGCTCTACCAACACCAGTCGTAGGAGTCACCCTCGAGAACACATGATCTCCTTCTTGAAATTCAAGTGTCCTTCGTCTTTTGTCATGGTAGCTTTTCTGGTGACTCTGAGAAGCCTTCATCTTCTCCTGAATCAATTTAATCTTCTCCGTGGTCTCTTGTACAATTTCTGGTCCAATCATCGTACTCTCACGAGATTCATACCAACACAAAGGTGTTCTACATCTCCTACCATACAAAGCTTCAAATGGAGTCATACCAATGCTCGAATGAAAACTATTGTTGTAGGTAAATTCAATCAATGGCAAATAGCTATCCCATGCACCACCTTTTTCCAATACACAGGCACGTAACAAATCTTCCAATGACTGAATTGTCCTCTCAGTCTAACTATCAGTCTGCGGATGATAAGCAGAACTCAACCTCAATTTAGTACCCAAAGCCTTCTGTAAACCTTCCCAGAATCGAGATGTAAACCTTGGATCTCTATCCGACACGATACTCGAAGGAATACCATGCAGACTTACTATCTTCTCAATATACAATTGAGCTAATCTTTCCATCGGATGATCCATTCTCATCGGTATAGAGTGAGCAGACTTCGTCAACCTGTCCACAATAACCCAAATAGCTTCACAATTCTTCACGGTCCTCGGCAACCCAGAAACAAAATCCATAGATATACTATCCCACTTCCATTCAGGAATAAATAACGGTTGCATAGCTCCATACGGCTTCTGATGCTCAATCTTCGACTTCTAGCAAGTCAAACAAGCATAAACAAATTCAGCTAATTCCTTTTTCATTCCAGGCCACCAAAATAACTTCTTCAAGTCATGATACATTTTGGTAGCATCAGGATGAATACTCAACCCACTACGATGCCCTTCCTCAAGAACACTTCTTCTCAATTCGGCAACATCAGGAACACAAACACGATTGCCAAATCTCATTATACCATTCTCGTCGATTCTGAATTCACCTCCTTTACCTTGGTTAATCAGAGTCAACTTATCAACCAACTCTACATCGGTCTTCTGACCCTCTCGAATTTCCTCGAGAATACTACTAGTCAGCTTCAACATACCCAATTTAACACTGTTAGGAGTTTCTTCGCATAATAAACTCAAATCTCTGAATTGTTCAATTAAGTCGAATTCCTTCACCATCAACATAGACATATGCAAGGACTTCCTACTCAAAGCATCGACAACAATGTTTGCTTTACCCGTATGGTAATTCAGCCCAAAATCACAATCCTTGAGAAATTCTAACCATCTTTTTTGTCTCATATTTAGCTCTTTTTGATCAAAGAGATACTTCAGACTCTTGTGATCACTAAATACTGCAAACCTTGAACTATACAGATAATGCCTCCACAGTTTCAACACAATTACAACCGCTGCCAACTCTAAGTCGTGAGTCGGATAATTCTTCTCATGCACTTTGAGTTTTCTCGACGCATAAGCGACTACCTGTTGATTCTGCATTAGTACACCTCCCAATCCCATCAATGAAGCATCACAATAAACAACAAAAGATTCCGCCGGATTCGGCAAAATCAATATCGACACACTAGTCAACCTCCTCTTTAACTCTTGGAATCCTTCTTCACATTTCGAATCCCAGATGAATGCTTGACCCTTCCTAGTCAACTTAGTTAATGGCAACGCCAACCTTGAAAAGCCTTCAATGAACTTCCTATAGTAACCCGCAAGACCAAGAAAACTACGGATTTCAGAAACTGACTTCGGAGCTTCCCATTGAGACACAACTTCTACCGTTGTTGGATCCACGGCGATACCATTCTTGGAAGTCACATGTCCAAGGAAACTTACTTCACTTAACCAGAAATCACACTTCGACAGTTTAGCATACAGCTTCTTCTCTTTCAGCAATTCCAGTACTACTCTAAGATGATTTGCACGCTCTTCTTCATTCTTAGAATAAATTAAAATATCATATATAAACACCACCACAAACTGGTCGAGATAGGGATGAAAGATCCTATTCATATATTCCATAAAAACACCAGGTGCATTAGTAACTCCAAATGGCATCACAGTATATTCGTAATGACCATACCTCGTTCTAAATGCAGTCTTCTGAATATCATCTATCTTCACCCAAATCTGATGATATCCCGACCTCAAGTCAATCTTACTGAACACGCATGCCCCAACCAATTGATCCATTAGATCATCAATCCTCGGCAACGGATACCGATTCTTGATAGTAACTTTATTCAGTTGTCTATAATCCACACACAGCCTCATTGAGCCTTCTTTCTTTTTTACTAGTAACACCGGTGCACCCCACGGTGAAACACTAGGACGAATAAATTCCTTCTCAAGTAACTCTTCCAATTGACTCTTCAATTCAGCCAATTCCGAAGCCGACATACGATAAGGTGCCATCGACACAGGACTAGTTCCCAGAATTAACTCAATAGCAAATTCCACTTCTCTCTCAGGTGGCAACTCTCTAATATCTTCTGGAAAGACTTCGGGAAAGTCGCACACTACCGGTAATTCACCACTCACCACTTTCTCCTTCACTGCCATAGATGCAATCAACATAAACACGGCAGACCCGTCCTTAACTGCTTCATCTATCTTCCTAGCAGTCATCGCCAAACCTTCTACACTCACATCTTCAGGAAAAATAACCGTCCTCGAGAAACAATTAATATGAACCCGATTGAATTGCAACCAGTTCATTCCCAGAACAACATCGAGTTGTTCCAACGGAAGGCACACTAAATCCATTCCGAATTCTCTACCAAAGATATCAATTGGACAGTTCAAACAAGCAAACGAAGTAGTCACTGAACCCGACGCAGGAGTGTCAATAACCATACTTCCATTTATATTAGATATTTCTAAATTCAACCTTTTAGCACAGTCCATAGAAATAAAAGAATGTGTCGCGCTAGTGTCTATAATCGCAATTAAAGGAGTGCCATGAATAAAACATATACCTTTAATTAACCGATCCTCTGGAGTAGTCTCGGAACCAGATAAGGCGAACACCTTACCACCAGCTTGATTCTTCCTCGGCTTAGGACACTTAGGACTAATATGGCCCTCTTCTCCGCAATTGAAACAAGTTACAGTGTTCCCTTTGCACTCAATAGCAATGTGACCTGCCTTTCCACACTTGTAGCACTTCTTTTCTTCACTTTTGTACTCTTGAATGCGATGTCCAGGTTCTCCATACTTGAAGCACTTAATAGGGGCACTAGAGTCTCCCCCACTAGGCTTCTTCCAGCCTCCAGCTTTCTGGTTACCTTTACCATATGGCTTACCACGATCCATATGCTTCTTCCCTTTCCTGTCGACTAACTCGCGAGAGTGTGACGACTTCAGTTTAATATTGTCCTCTTCAAAGATTCAGCGGCAGTCAACCAAATCAACAAACCTGCGAATCCTATGATATCTGATACCCTGTTTAATCTCGTCACGGAGACCATTCTCAAACTTAACACACTTCGAGAACTCGCTAGCCTCATCATTGTTGAAGTGGACATAATACTTCGCCAGTTCAACAAACTTGGACGCATACTCCGGCACAGTCATGTTACCTTGTGTCAGCTCCTAAAATTCAACCTCTTTCCTGCCTCTAACATCCTCAGAAAGTACCTCCGCAAGAATTCTCTCTTGAACACAACCCAAGTGATTGCAACACTAGCAGCTTACAGTTCATCCCTACTAGCCATCCACCAATCATCAGCTTCTTCAGACAGCATGTGAGTACCATATCTCACCTTCAGATTTTCACCGCAATCAATCACCCGGAAGATCCTTTCAATTTCCTTCAGCCACCTCTGAGCGCCTTCGGGATCATGAGTTCCTTTGAACAACGGAGGGTTGTTCCTCTGAAAACTGTTCAGCTGCCTGTCAGCACCAATTCTAGCCCCATTGGCATTCCCTCCAAGCACACCAGCAATCATACCCAGAGCCTCAGCAATCGCGTCGTCGTTTCTTCCTCCTCTTCCGGCCATTGTTGTGCTAAATATAAAACAATATTTATTAGAACAAGAAGTATCAATAGTGTCAACCTTACACTAATCGCATACGAGGGATTAATCGACACTAAGACTCTGACTCAAACGACCGACTATGCTCTGATACCACTATTGTAACACCCTTCTAATACCCCCATAAATATTAAACAATAATCAGAGTAAACATGAAAAGGGCATTACAACTTCCATATGATTAAACAATACTCATGTCATGCCATAAAAGAGAACGTCAAAACAAACTTATTCAGATCATCATGTTAACACAGCGGAATTATATTTAACATCTGAATAATAAAACAACCAAGTCATAGACTTAAAACACCAACCACCCAAATAAAAAGAGTTTAACAAGTAACTCTAACAACGTTCCAGTGTTACACGACCAGAGCATGACACAGACCCAACTGACTCTAACGAACTACTTGACGAGCTAATCCTCACCAAGTACGAGAGCTACTCCTAAATCTGAAAAATAACAACAGTAAGGGTGAGTCTCATTCACATTTAACTAATGTTATAAGATATAGATAATAAAATATCAATAACATATCATTCACCCAATTACAGTTACGATCAGATTCAAAACTACACAATTAGTCACAACCAATACACAATCACACATATTATAACATTGGACAATCTTCCATTCATGTTATAATAACACAATTAGCCTAATGCAATGCAACTACATGCAGGTGGTACCAAAATCTGGGATAACCCATCTCACCGATCCACCATCGTCAAGGATACGGCGACACCCACTCACTAATTCCACACAATGGGAATTAGCTACCACTGATCCACCATCGTTAAGGATCAATCACATAATGATTATGAAATGCATGTATCAACCATAACATGCTCATCATCCACATAAACCAACCAAATGTCATAATCATCAACCAATACAGTAATCAATAGCCACACACAGTTATACTATTCTCATCCAATTAAAATACATATTTTACATCAACAATATATGTATAACAAACACCAATTACAACCACAACTTCATAACAGGTAAAACATTCATTAATGTGCCTGTACGCATAAACCACCACAACTAAATAAAATCGAGTGTTTTTAAAATAATTTCGAATCACGATCCAAAACACAATTTTATTATGTAAATCATTTGATTAGCTTTACTATGCTCAAAACGGCACCAAAATCTGATTTACGGTTTAAAAGTTAGGAGCTTTCAAAGTTAAGAAAATTTAGAAAAAGTCACGCAGAACCCGGTTCCTCCCTACGTGGGAACCGGTTCCTGAAATCCTTCAGAAACTTCTCTCTGGTTTTTACTACTAGGAATCGGGTTGTACCTACATGGGAACCGGTTCCTGCTGTACAGAATTCCTTCGCTTCTGGTTTCTACTACTGGAACTCGGTTCCTCCCACCTTGGAACCGGTTCCTACGCTGCTGTAGAAGAAAAATACCATTTTTTCCAACACCGTATAGACTCGAATCCATACCAATTCGCAACCAAATGTATTATAACACCAAACAGCAACCACAAACACAAATTAACACATTTATAATACATTTCAATCATCCAATTCACACCATACATGATCAATACAACATTATTAATCAATTCTCCCAAAACCTAACATTTCTACAACCTAAGCATAACTCAATTGACATGAACAACATGTTCAATTCTATCCTACTACCTATAACCCCATAATAGAATATAAATGGAAGAGTCCCCCCTTACCTGAAGGTTGATTCTTCGTTCTTCCTCTGTCGCACTTTTCTGCTTCTCTTCTCTTTTCACGTTCAAGCTTTTTCTCTTCTCCTTGGTTCTATTCTTCTTTTCTCACAATCCCTCTATTTTGTGAAAAAATAAAATAAAACTATTTTAATTAGTAATAGGGCCCACCAATGCACCCCCTCTTTACTAATCACAACTCAAGCCCAATTGCTTAATTTCTCAATACTTCTCAATAATTCCAAATAATTCCCCATAATTCAATTGAATTAATTTTTAAATTAAATTATGAAAATATGGAGTGTTACATGCATACTCAAGATATTACGAGATAAAGAGAATCTCGACAACGCACCCAAAATGGTATTCATGAAGACGTGTAACTACTATTATTACAAAGTAATTCCTTTTGGCATTAAAAAGGTTGGAGTTACCTATCAAAGGTTGATGGATATCATCTTTGATGGCCAGATCATCTGTAATATTAAAGTTTACATTGATGACATGGTGGTAAAAACTCCTCCAACGCAAAGTGGTCGTGTGACAGAAAGTAAGGAACATTAAAAGATATAACTCTAGAAATTTAGAGAAACTGAAAATTCTATACTGATGCATCTATTCTGAAGGCGTTTGTTATCATTACACCAAAGTAAAAGTACTTTTGAAGCAACCAATAAGATAAAGAAAAGTAAAAGTATGTTTTCAAAATGCAGGGCATGAGACACGATATAGTTCAAATCTTTAAGATACGAAGATACCAGGTAGTTACCAAGCTCGACCTAGAAAGAGCTCAACCAAGAAGAACGAACGACTCGACACCCTATGCATTTTGAACCTACGCACCTCGTGCTTGGGATACTATGTAATGTCATGGTATCTCATTCAAACCACTTCACCCCTACCTGCCTCGTGCTTAGGGGACCATATATTGTCACGGTCTTCCACTCAAAGCATTTTTTCTTACTCTCTACGTGCTTGGGAGACTATGTAATACAATGGTTGAAATTTAGTGGTCTTATAATGAGACTTAGTCTCCTACAAATGTGTATTTGATAAGATTCAACCTGAAAGAAGTGAAATGGATATTATGATTTACTAATATTTCACAGAGAAGATAGTATGAGAAAATTGAGAAAATTCTTATGACACACTTAAATACTGATTATGTTTGGACGTCATTGCATATGCAAGCAACACCTATTACATGTGGTCAAAACATTGCATTTCATTTAAAAAAGTTCATTCACATGTGTGATTTGGTCGCACTGTCCATGCGATGAGACTTAAAATCATGATTATTTCTGAGAGTTGATTGTTAGGGAGATAAAGTTAAAATCCTAACAAGACTAAAGAAAGCTAAGAAACACAAAGATAAAAAGCTAACTAAGAAAATTCTGCTTCATTTTATTTCTTTGATAATTCCATACATCTCAATGAGAGTACATATATAGTACCAATAATAAATAAAGGACCTAAAAGCCCAACTTAACATCAATTAATATAAAATCCCAAGTAAGATAAATTCTTCTTATAACTTAAACATTTAAATTTTCTAAAACTAACTCCATGATCATATCATTGACATACATGTGTTAGGCTCAACCCCCACATACACATAGGTTGTCATACTAGATTGTTTCTTCTTTTACAAATATGATCTATCCTCTTCGCATATGCGAGAAACATCATATTTTTTTTGGTGATCACTTTGATATCCTTGAACTTAATTACATATTTGTACCCTCAACCAATCAAACAACATGATTTAATGTCACATCACTTATTTATTTTATTTATAATAAATTAAAACTTGAAAACAAATTGTACTAAAGATACCGATACCCAATTTAAACTCATAGGTACCTAAAAATTTGTCTTTTCTTTTTAATTTTTTAACCAAAATGACGATTTTATTTTGCCTTTTATTTTTATTTATTTGTAGCTTAATCTAATAACTCGGTGACTAATCCACTAAAATTGAAATACTTAATAAAAATCAAGCCCATACAAATTTGATAAAAGAGAATCTTTTAATGCACTCATATGCCTTCTTAGAGGCTATTGGCGAAAACTCCAAAATACCCCCAGAATTCAGATGTGCATTTCCGAACTCACCACGTTATTTTTTAGAGTGGTTTAGGATATGATAAAAGAAGAATCTCTTAATGCACTCCTATGTCTTCTTAGAAGCCCTTGGCGAAAACTCTAAAATACCCCTCAGATATGCATTTCCAAACTCACCACATCATTTTTTTAGAGGGTTTTCGGACATGCATATCTGAAACAATTTTTTTTTCAAGTTTAGGGGGATTTTCGGAGATGCATCTCCGAACTTGTTTTAAGTATATATTTGGCGCGGACAAAACCCCCATTCTTCATTTTCATTCAACTCATCTTCATCTTCATCTTCGAATCCTTCATTTTGAGCAACTTATTGAAACAAATTTTTACGATACTTTGACGGAACAAGGTTACTGAAGCAAGTGTTTATTCTACTCATTTCATCAAGTTTCCAAAAGCTCTGATTTTTAGTAAGTTTCTCCAAATTGTTTGTTTTACATTGCATGTATGTAATAGGTAATTTATACTCATTTAAATTCATTAGATAGAAGTTTAATTTGGATAATGTGGGTATTTGGATCATTATTTAATGGTTTTTTTGGACATTTAGGGCAAGAAGACGCAGTTGTGCAACAATGACTGTCCGCAGGGGTGTTCGGATGTGCATTTTTGAAATCCCCTATGAGGAGTTTTCGGATATGCCAATTTGAAATGTTGGTTGAGTTTTTTAATTTTTCATATTTGTTTCATTGTTTCATTTTCTCCTGAGTGTTTATTAATCGATGCTATTTTTTCAGGATAATGGCTGATAACCCTAGATTTAGACTTGGCAAACCGAGACAGACAACATCCGCTCAGCGTGAGAGAGCTGATCAGTATAGAAGGTTCCCGAGGAGTCGCCTAACTTATGTGTTATCATCTCGGGAGTACGGGGATAGTAAGCAGGAACCGAGGAGGAGCACATTCAGGCTGCTCCTGACATGCAGGTTTCTCTTGATACGCGGGCTGCACAGCTACGTGGAGCAATGAGACAGGCTGCCGATCCAAAAGTACCTAGGAGGGCCCTATCAACCACGAAATGCAAGGGGCATTTTGCGAGAGATGGTGTCATACCCCAAAATTTGCCCACCATATTCAAAAATTCAAATTATTTCAAAATTGGATTTTTTATAAAATTTTGAGGTCATTCACATTGACGTCTTGAATTTTATAAATATTCGATTTAAAGTCTATTTTAAAATATAATAATTTACTCTTAAATTATTTATATTTTAATAAATAGCAAAATGTTTTCCCATGCTTCATACACTTTCAATTGGCTTTAATTTCAAATAAATAATATAGCACAATTGGTAAAGAGGTAACACTTGCAAGTACAAAGTCTCGGGTTCGAATCCCACTTCTAACACTTTTTTCTTTTATTTGTTTCTAACTATAGTAATAATTTTATTTTCATTTATATTAAAAAATCACAAAAAATCATTTTTTATCATTTTATTTTTAATTTTCGTATTAATTAAATAGGCATTTTTTAAAATAAGCAATTTAAACTTTTTATGCATTTTTAGTCAAAAATCACCAAAAATCATAAAATATTCAAAAATACAAAAAAAGAAGTTTTTAATCTTATTTGTCCTATTTTTAGCATTTTTTAAATTTAGGGAACAAGTCAATCTTATTAAATTGGTTTGATTTAATTTTTTATTAGAATTAAAACAAATTGATTTTTGGGCTTTGATTTGGTCAATAGTTTTACTATAGTTATTTTTCTTCTAACCTAATTCATGATGATAAATAGGACTAACAATTCTAACCCTTACTCCGACTCTCTCTCTTCTCACAAACACAAAAAATATTTTCTCCTACTTCTCCTTCTTCAGGGTTGCAATTCCGGTTGCAGCACAATAATAAATTTTTTAGCTTATCAGTCGAATTCTGAAACTACTTCTCCCTCAAAATCGCAAATTCCTCTTTTTTCTATTTTATTTGATTTAATTTCTATTTTCATATTTTCAAAAAAATCTAAAAAAAATTGTAGTTTCGTGTTCTGATTTTATTTGATTTATAATCAGGTTTTTATATTTTTTTGATTTTAGTTTAATCACTTTTCTATTTTTCCATTTATTTTCTTAACTGTAACATTGTGTTGGTTTATGAACAAGTTTTCTATGGATTGACCAAGTGGATGTACCCCAATTGCTTTTTGGCCAAAAACATTTTGGTATTTGGCCAAATCAAGGTTATTCATATTTGGCCAAAAACCTTTTGGTATTTGGCCAAATCAAGGTTATTTGTAATTTTGTCCATAATTTAATTTTCTAAACCCAATTCTTTTCTTGTGTTATTATTATTACTATTACTAATATTTTTATTCTTATTATTATCTTATTTTTACAAGTACTCATTTGGCCAAAGGGGAGCAGGTGTCAATTCTTCCTTACACTTATTTGTTTGCTTCATTGCCCTTGAAAACTCTGGTAAAATCTCTTTTTTTAACCATTAATCCTAAAATATATATAATAGGTAAATGTTGTCCATTTTCATGAATTAGGGTTAGGATTTTATCACATTCTTTATTTTTTGGCTAATAATTATTTTTAGGCTAATAATTATTTTTAGGCTAATTAATTTATTTTTAGGCTAATAATTATTTTTAGCCTAATAATTATTTTAGGCTAATTAATTTATTTTTGGGCTAATAATTATTTTTAGGCTAATTAATTTAATTTTAGGTTCGTTAGCCTTGTTTTCAAAAAACCTTTTTGTTGTCTTTTCGCTCTCCTTTCAATTTTATCTTGCTTTTATTTTCGCGCTCAACTCTTCCTCTATATTGTAACTGCACCAAAGCCTTGTAATATCTGCAGGTGTTTATTGTAATAGATTTAGGTTTTTAATTTCCGCCTTTACTTTATTGCCTTTATTTTTCTGCCTTACATGTGTTTATTGTAATAGCGTAGGAACTTTTAATTCTGTCTTTGTTTTTTATTTTTAACTGTGTGGTTAGTAATCCTAGGGAGTGCAAGCCTTGTTAAAATGAATTAGACCACTTATTTACAAGATAAATATCTGAACTTAACCACATGATTGTGCCACACACACACACCTTTAGGGTAACCCTTCTTATGCTGCCTGTTGCCTTTTAATTACGATTCTAAAATAGTCAAGTCCCTCGATTCCGAGGATACCTAAAGCAAATGCTGCCTTAATTCATTGAAATCATCATAAGATTTTTTTCCCTCGATGTTGCCTCGGAAATAAGATGATTGTCCCATTGCTAAGGTATTCTCGCATGTTGCCTAAAATGACTATTATATCCTTCCCTAAGACTACTTGCCCTCTTCATGGCAGGGACAGTCTTGTGGCGAACGATAATTTCGATGACCCTTTTTAAATCCAATGAAAGGACTACCTGCCCTCTTTATGGTATGGATAGCCCTTTCCCATTAAAGTCTAAAAGAACAATTTCAAAACTTAGGGTAGTTGCTACTAATTGCTTGCTCTAAATTCAAAATCTTTTTCACACTCTCTTTTCAAATACTTTCAAAAAAGGCTACGCTTATTTACAAGCTAAAGTCCTTGAACAAAATTTTTTTTTCCCACATTTCAAACATTTTTGAAAACAAAAGTGAGCTAAGCAATTAAGAGCCCGTGGATAACCATGAATACAAAGGGTGCTTACACCTTCCCTTTGTATAACTTACCCCCCAAACTCAAAGTCTTTTAAAAAGGTTTTTTTCTGTTCTTTTAGCCTTTCTATAAATTGGATAAAATAAAAGTCAGTGGCGACTCTTGCTATCCGCAACATTTCAAAAAGTCAGTTCTCCCACCGTATTACAGAACTGGCGACTCTGCTGGGAATGCTTTCGAATAAAAAGAGGGGTTACCTTAAAGTTTATGATTCATTTAATTGTTTTCACTTGTTTGATTTGATTGCTTTATCTTTAAAGGCTGTTTTGGGTATTCTGTTGTGTGAAAGATCCTACACCAGGATCTAGTGTACCTTATGTATGTGGCAATAGACCAAGGGGACTGTACGACATGTATCGATATGGTTGATCTGGTGGCCACCGTTAGTGTGACGCTTTGGTTTGTCCTGATGGCCCTTGAAAGTGATCGATGAGACATTTGGCTGCCGCGTGGTGTCATTAAGCACTAATTTGCCCTTAGAACCCTAGTTGAACTTGACTTTGGCCTATAGGAAGTAGCGAGATGGCTGGCTTTGGATTCCTGACTGAAGCCGGTTGATACTCGATGCTACACTCATTGAGATTGGACTCTAGGGATGTTATTGGCTGGCCGATCGAGTGCCATGTTGAGATAATGCCCGCGAGAAAGATCAGGGATATGAGCACCATATGTATATCCGAAATGTCTCTGGGTGTTTTCAGATATGCATATCCAAACTAATTTTTTTTTAAATTTGTTGTGGTTTGTTCAAAAATACATCTTTGAAGAACAATTTGAAGTTTTCATAAGTGTTTTTCACCCTATAAAGATGCACTCAGAAATTAAAAATCACATCTTCACAATCCCGAAATGTTGATTCATGAACCTCGGATCTTTGGGTCATGTGAACAATAAAGTTAGTTGACCCATCATAATAAATTTATTGCTCTTAAGGTCGTTTATTTTTAAGGATAAAGCTAACATGTGCCCTTGGGGCACATGTTAAGAAACCTAAATATAGTAAATTTATATTGGAAAACGTAATAAACACATTAATTATGAAAAGTTTATGAAAACAATGCACAATTTTTAAATAAAAATTTCTACATTTAACTCTTAACATGTGCCCTAAGGGCACATGTTAGCATGACCCTATTTTTAATAGTCTCCCTTACTAAATCCTTTAGTATATGGTCACTGAGTAACCAAACACAATTTGGTACCCAAGAATCATCACTAACACAGACTAGTATTTAACAATGGACTTAAAGAGATGTCCCTCAAATGAACTTAACAAAAACAAGATTAAAGAAAGAAACGGTTGGTTTTATTTCTCTCACGAGCAAACTACCTCTCCGGCTGGGGTGCTCCATTTATTACCATCGGTGAGAGGTTGCGATCATTCACCTTCTTAATATTGTAACTTGTTCACCCGAAAAAGTAAACGGTTCATTATTGTTGGGAGTTAGGGAGCAATAATCTCCACCTCTACATTAAACTATAACACTGTCACCGATTTATATTAATTATAACTTTTCTTCATAAATAATTGTACATGGAATGCATATTTTATTATTGATAAATAAAAACTATGAACTTTTTTTATTAGTAAAGTGTATTTTACATATATTTCATACAAATATTTTTAAAAACATAAGATATTAATTATAATTTTTTTACATAAATTTTCACATACAGAAACAATATTTTGGCATTAATATATATAAAATAAAAAGTACGATATAAATATATGTCATAAGTAATGTGTATTTTAAATATATTAGAGATTAAAGAGGGGGAATTAGCTGAGTTAATTCTCCCCTTCTGATCTTTCTTAGAATCTGAACTATGGAGGGTATGTCTTCTTCTCGGTTGGTGACAATTAATAGAGAATCAGAAGAGCATTATGAGAGACGAAGATCTATCGAGTCATTTTGTAAGCGACATATTATCTGGTGATGGAGGGTAGCTGACATGGCTTCTGAAACTTGGTCAGATTCGGTGATTTGGACATGTACTTTCAGTCTGGTAGACAAAGTATTATCATTAAGACTCACGTTATAGTTTAGGAAGATGGTGAGGACAGCACTTCCTGCATGAAGTGTAGTTAGAACAGTTCCTATGACAATATTTTCATAGTGGAGGTAGCTGGAGTCCAGTAGAGCTATTTTGCAAAAGACAAGTTGGTTCTTACTTCCATGAAGAGAAAGAATGAGTCTGAGAGCCCCAAAACATAAGGTTGTATATCCTTCAGTCTTCCAGTGGTTTATGAGATACTCAAGAATCTCTAGATCTACGTACTGCTCTTGGTTTGTAGCTCTTAAGCTGCATTGGTCCAGTCGAGATGATTGGACGTATTCTTTCATATGAGGGCGATTTGTAGAGATAAGATTTCAGATGGATCTAGTGACACTTTGTCTTTTGAAGATGTTGTACGAACTTAATAGAGGAGGTATTGTTTCGACAATTAGAGCATCTTCTGGAACATGAGAGTACTCAATAAGGCTTTCTATTTTATGAGAATTAGTCTTTTATAGAGTTTTGGTAGCGATAAAGAAGAAGTAGTAGCAATAGGTTGAGTGTTTGGTTCAGGTGTATCCATGTTTAAGTGATTTTCTCCCTTACTCACTCTCTTTATTATATTCATACCATATGCATCCCTTTTTTCTGTACAGACTCTGATACCACACTATAAAATTAAGTTTTTAGGCAAGAAGAATAAACAATAAATTTTAGTTTGTTAGTGTAAACTTAAGTTTTTAACCAACAACAGTCAACAATAAATTTTTGGATCAGTTGAGTTTTTCTTGGTCGAATAATATATATATATATATATATATATATATATATATGATACAAACAAAGTCAGGTGATTTTACTAAGGTCAGCAGAATGTTAGAATCAATCATAATTGAATGAAATTAGACAATTTGACTTTAAACCTTTTTATTGTAAAATAACTATAAGGATCAACAAGAACACTTCGAGAGGAGATCGAAAACACTCAAACTGTTATTGATTTATATGTAAAATAAAGTTCTCGAGTCAGGTCGAGAAAGCATAGGAGTTTCTTACATATCTATCAAAATACAATTTCCAAATAAAAAGAATGTTCATGTATTCCACATCCATTATTGTCACATTTACTTGAGAATATTACATCATTTTGAGATTTCCAGATTTACATGACCACAACATGTCAAATCATCAACCACTCCCTAAACCTTTTGATTTTAATTTTAAAAATTGTTTTATAAAGAAAATATGAAAAAAATTCTTAATGACCCTATTTTCAAAAATAATTTCTTAAAAGAAAAAACAAAACAAAAAAACTTGTTTGGTAAGTATTCATTTCAAAATATATTTAAAAACTTAAAATGAAGATGTGTTTGAGATATTTATTAATTTAATTAGTCTTGAAGCTCTCTAAATTAACTTAAAGTTTCATTTTAGTTTTTTTATCTAACAAATATTATTTTTTAATCTTTGAATATTATTGTATAAGTTAAATTAATATTTTACAATTTAATATTTTATGTTAAAATTTGCTAAAAAAAAGGTTAACTTGTATTTACATGACACTTCAGTGGAGAAAGTAGATAGAGTAGGTTATCAATCTCATTTTACCCAAAAAAAAATTAATTAAAAATGAGTAATTTTCTCCACCTTCATCTTTTTCTCCTCCATCCTCACAATCTAACAATTTAAGCGCTAATAAACTTTTTAAATAAGAAGTGATGATGGACGAGAAGAAAATTAAGATTTATTAGAGCTTAAATGTTTGTTGGATTATGAAGAAGATGGAAGTGAAGATGGAGGACAAGAAGATGAAGGTGAAAAAAATGACTCATTTTTTAATTATTTTTTTTGGGTTAATTGAGATTTTGGTGACTCAACTTGTCTAATTTTGTTAACTAGATCCCGGCATACACACAAATTAACGCTATTGGACAGCTTAACAAAAAGGATCAAGTTTACTAACATAATTGTTAGAACATTATGTCAATATTTCAATATAGGGAGATGAATTTGAAAAAGTTCTTTGAGTCAAGTCTCACATTGTTTGTTAGTTGAAAACATTCCTTAGTCTCGTATTATTTAGGTGACATATCTTAACTAACTCACTTTATTATATAAAGACATTCTTTGTTTCATAAAACTCCTTTTATTGAGTTTTACCTTCCCCATTCTCATAACTCCGTGTTTTTCGAATTATCGGAGCGTCATCTTCTTCCCATTTTTTGTACTCGTTGAATTTTCTGAGTATTTTTTTGAATTCTCTTTAGAGAATTATGTTAATTTATATTCGTTTGAGTTGAGAAATTATCAGATATAATATTTGGATTCACTTTAGAAAATTAATTGAATTTTTCTTTGTTTAAGAAATTATTTTGAGTGGTCAAATGACCATTATTGAATTCTCTTTGGAGAATTATTGGAATTTCTCTTGGTTTGAGAAATTATTATTACTGGTTGATAAACTTGATACTACGAGTGGTATTTATACTATATTCGAATGGTCTTTGCACCATTTGAGGGTGTATTTCTAGACCGATTATCTGCCGTACAAGTAGGAATCGTACAATATAGAACCAGACTGTTTTATCCTGGAGGCATCTTGGTAATTAGACTGCTTTGTATATTTTTAGGCAGTGCAGCAAAACATCTTAAAGAGAGTGAACTATTCCGCGACTCACCCCGATAAGTTCTTTTGTGGGTATTTTCAAAAATCCAAAAACAACAATTTTAAGATGTTCAAAAAACTGCCATGGCTATCGAATAAGTTATTGGTAATTCTACGGTCGTTATCTCTGACAAACAATTTGAGTTTAAGTGTTCTCGCATCAAACATTGGCAAGCTAAAATGAAAATTTTCTTAACCTTAAAGAAGGTTGCCCGCATTGTGACTGATGATATTTCTATTGTTCTTTCTGGATCAACCGAACAACTAATGGTAACAAAACTGTGAATTTAAATGGAATTGTTAACTCATCTAAATTGGACTCTGCTACAAAAGCTAAAGTAGATGATTTACAACTCAAAAAAGAAATATCCATCTAGAAAGATAATGATTATCTTTGCAAAAACCACATTCTAAACGGTCTCGCCGACGATCTATATGATTACTACAGTAACTGCAAGACTGCTAAACAGGTTTGATAAGCTCTGGAAAAGAAATATGATACTGAAGAAGCTGAAACATAGAAGTATGTCGTTAGCCGTTACCTAAAGTATCAGACAGTATAAATGAAAGGTCTGTGGAGGTTCAATGTTACAAACTTCAAAATATTGGTTATATGATCATCACAAAAGGTATGTGTTTAGATAAACAATTTCAAATTGCTTTTATTATTTACAAATTTCCCCTAGTTTAAAAGTTTTTTGAAAATTTTGCTTCACCATAAAACAAAAGAATTTTTAATTGAGAGTCTGATTATTCGCCTTCGGGTTGAAGAAGAATCTCAGAGACATGATCAAAAAATAAAAAGTCTTGTCTATTTCAAACAATAAAAAGAAATTTGGTGAAGTTCTGAAGCCATTTGGAAAATGATTACAGAATCAAGACCGCAATGTTGTGAACCGAATTAAGAATGAAAACCCTCCAAGGGCCCCAAATTACTTCAATTGATAAGCAACAACCACCACCAAAAAGGAATTACACCGATGTTTTCTCTTTCTTCAATTGTGAAAAACTAGGTCAAATGATTAAGAAATGTAAGATCATGGTTAAACCTTGTGATGCCTCAGATGCACATGTTAACCTGATTGATGAGCAATTTATTGCTTTGAACACTGAAATCAACATGATTGGTGATTTTGATGGTTGGTGGTTAGACATTGGCTCCTCTCGTCATGTATGTTATGATCGTGTAATGTTCAAACCATACAAGAATAAGAAAGTGTTGTTGGGAGTTATCCACACCAAAAACTCCTTTTGTTAAGTTTTTCCTTCCTCACTCTCATAACTTAGTATCTTTCAAATTATTGAAGCTCCAAATTCTCCCCCTTTCTTTCTACTCGTTGAATTTTTCGAATATTTTCTTGAATTGTCTTTAGAGAATAATGTTAATTTCTCCTCGTTTTAGTTGAGAAATCATCAAATATACTTTTTGGATTTACTTCAAAGAATTACTTGAATTTCTCTTTGTTTGAGAAGTCATTTTGAGTGGTCAAATGACCATTATTGAATTCTCTTTAGAGAATTATTGAAATCTTTCTTGGTTTGAGAAATTATTACGACTAGTCGATATATCAGATACTACGAGTGGTATTTATACCATATTCGAATGGTTTTTGTACCGTTAGAGAGTGTAATTTAGACCAATTATCTATCTTGCAAGTATTAATCATACAATATAAAATCGGGCTATTTTATTCTGGAGGCGTCGTGGTAATTTGATTGCTTGACATATTTTTGGGAAGTGCTGCAAAACGTCTTAAAGAGAGCGAACTGTTCCGCGACTCACCCTGGTAACTTCTTCTATGGCTATTTTCAAAATTCTAAAACAAAAATTTTAAGATGTTCGAAAAACTACCATGGCTATTGAAGAAGTTATAGGTAATTTTGCGGTCGCTGTCTCTGACAAACAATTTAAGTTTGAGTGTTCTTACTTCAAACGTTGGCAAGCTAAAATGAAAGTTTTCTGAACCTTAAAGAAGGTTTCCCGCGTTTTGACTGAGGACATTCTTGTTGTTCTTTCTAGATCAACCAAACAACTAATGGTAACAAAACTGTGAATTCAAACGAAATTGTTAACTCATGTGAATTAGACTATGCTACAAAAGCTAAAGTAGATGATTTACAGCTCAAAAAATAAACATTCATCTGGAAAGATAATGATTAAAGTTTGAATATGGAAGTTCCTTTTACTAGGGAAGAAATCAAGATTGTAATTTCGGACATCAATGGGAACAAAAGCCCAGGACCTGATGAGTTTAACTCTAATTTTTTTTAAAGGAATTGGCATACTTTTGAACCTGTGCTAGTGGTCTTTATTAATGAATTTCATTTTAGTGCCAAATTACCTAAATCCATATCTTTTTCTTTCTTAACCCACATTCCCAAATCTAAGAACCCTCAATCATTGAATGACTACATACCTATTTGTTTGGTAGAGTGTTTTTACAAAATCATAGCAAAGATACTAACTACTAGGGTTAAACAAGTTTAAGGATAAATAATTTCTAACAATCAATCAACATTCATACTTGGTAGACAAGTTTAAGATGGATTCCTAGTTTTGAATGAATTGATTGACCTAGCTAAAAGGGAGAAAAAAGAATGCCCAATTTTGAAAGTAGACTTTGATAAGATATATGATAGGGTGAATTGTAACTATCTAAGAGAATTACTTAGAAGGTTAGATTTTGGTTTAAAATGGAGGGTTTGGATGGAGGTTTGTTTATTCTCAAGGTTAGTAAATGGCATCCCCTCCAAAGAGTTCAATGTGGAGTGTGGGCTAAGTTAGGGTGATCCATTATCACCATTTATGTTTTCAATAATAGCATACGGCTTAACAAAGATTGATCAAGAAAGTTTTGGATTAAGGGGATTTTTCAGGGCTTTAAAGTCAATGATGTTGTTTAGTTTCTGGAGAGCTAATTGGTTGGGAGATTAATCCTTAACTTCTGCTTTTCTTGACCTTTTTCAATTATCCACAAGCCAAGATGGATCCATAGAAGAAATGGGGGAAAAGATTGGAAATGATTGGACTTGATAGCTTGATTGGAAATAAGATCTATTACCTGAGTTGATTCAACAGAGGGAAGAATTGATAAGCCATTTATTAAATGAAGATCTAATTCATGATATGTCTGACTTCTTTGAATGGAAGAAAGAACAAGATAAAATATTTGCTGTCAAATATTTGTATAAGGATGCTAAAACATCAATCATAGTTGTCCAAGGAAGTTGGTTCGAAGAAGGAGTAATTATTGCTCTCAATGTTGTATGGAAGACAAAAGTTCCACAAAATGTGAAGCTTTTTAGTTGGAAAGTAATTCAAGACAGACTTCCTAGCAAGGTTCAGTAGGCTCGAAAAGGGATGTTTCAAGATCATACTATTATTAATAATGTTAATTGTGTTTTCTACTGCCAAGAAGAGGAAACTTTGAGTCATGTTCTGTTTCCTTGTGCTTTTTTAGCAGGAAAGTTTGGCATGATGTGAAAACTTGGACAAGCATTGATCCAAAGGCATGCCAATCAATTTGGGAAGGCTTTTTAAAGTATAGACATCAGGTAAATGAAAAGTCAAAAAAGGAAAGGAAGGCGTGGCGTGGTTGGCAGCTTGTTGTAGTTTGTATACAATAAGAAATAACGTAATCTTCAAAGAGAAAACTTGCAATTTGGAAGGCATCATCCTTTCAATTAAAGTAAAAATATGGATGCGAAGTATTATAGGTTTAAAATCCCCAAAATGTATTAATTTTTATGATATGTATGTACCTTATTTAGATAGTTTACTCCCTCCGGCCTTATTTATAAGCCCTGCATCTTGGTGGGGCGGACATGATTTTTATGTCAATTTCACTTGGCAGGCTTGGCAGCTCATTTTTTGGCCAGCATAACGCAGGACGGGCGTGGGCGGAACGGGCGGCCCGTTTTGCCACCCCTAGTGTTATTGGATAAAATTCAAAAATGTGTGCCACTTATCATTAACTTTAATTTATATGATTCAAAATATTATTATATTAATATATGTCATTAATGAAGTTTATACAATTAAAATAATGTTCGCCCAATTAAATATTAGAAAAATTATTTGTTATTGATGTCATTTCACAAATATATGTTATCAATGTAAATAGGATATATATATATATATATATATATATATATATATATATATATATATATATATATATATATATATATATATATATATATATATGGGAAAAAAAGTGTATTACTTATTCAATTGTAACATACTACTATTATTTATAATCAAATATTATTAGTATTAAATTCTATTGATTCTGATATTTTTGTAAATGATACTTAAACCAAAATAATATTTGTATACGAGACAAAATCTATTATCGATCTAAATATTTTTATATACGAAAAATGGTATTTATGATCCAAAAAAATTTTATTCAAAAAAGATATGCGGGAAAAAATCTATTATTGACATAAACATTTTTATGTAACGATACCTAAACATAAATAATATTTGTATATGGGAAAAATCTATTAATGATCTAAATATTTTTATATATGAAAAATGATATTTGTGATCCAAAAAATTTTGATTAAAAAATGGTATATGGAAAAAAAATCTATTATTAATTTAAATATTTTTATATACAAAAATTTATTATTGATCCAGATATTTTTTTAAATGATACCTAAACATAAATAATATTTGTATACGGGGAAAAAATCTATTATTGATATAAATATTTTTATATACGAAAGATAGTATTTATGATTTAAAAATTTTGATTCAAATTTTATTTTTGTTTTAAAATAAATATATTTGTTACTAGTTTTTTAATGAAAATATAACGTGTGTATAATTTCCATTTATATATATACAATTTTCTTCTATATTCACTTCTTAAATAATGTTAATATACATTTATCATATTTTTATTAACAAATAGAATAATCCATATTTAAAAAATTGTAGGTAAATTTTCTTGTATTAAAAATACAAGACGATTCATTTTTTTTAAATTAAAAGGACGATCCATTTTAACTTCCCCGGAAATTGATAATTTTCTATCGATTTTTAAATTTTCTTATATAAATAGGTACATTTATTTACGAAAGAGTTCTTGTAAAAATGAAAAAGTTTTCACTTGAGTCAGAAAGGAAAAAATCCCTGGTGAAAAATTTTTTTCTTCATATTTTCATTTTGTTTGTTTTTTCAAATGAATGAAGCAAAGAAGCAACATTGATTCCCCTCCCAGCCCCCTTTTGCCCCTCCGCCGCAATCCGCTACTTTCCGCTCCCAATCGCCGCCACATCACTACACAGGTAGTTACTACCATTACTCTTTCAAGATCCACTATTTTCTTCACAATATTGTCTCTTAGATTGAACAATGAACGTTAATCAGAATATTTAACCATCTCACACAGGCAAAACTTCCATTTAGCGTTCATCGATAATGGCGAGATGGGACGCAATCCTATCTCTTCCCGTTCAAAACCCTCCCTCCTTGGAAATTTCTTCCGATGACCTAGTTTGGTCCAAAGTGGAAGGCTGGCATGATAAATTAGATAGAGTTGCTATAATCCCGTTTGCTAGGGTTGCTGATTTTGTTAGAGGTGAATCTAATAATAAAGAATGTCCTACAAGATTTCATGTTGAAGCTAGACGGCGTCGCCCTCCGTCTTTCAAGCAAAAGGTTGATGGCATACTAGAGTATATTTTGTAAGTTGTATACTCTCTTATTTGATTGATATTGTTTGATTATGCGGTGAAGAAATTGATTCGGTGTGAATTGATTATGAAATTGATTATGACTTTAAGTGAGTTGAGTTCAAGTGATTTATGTATAAATTGCAAAAGTGAGTTGAATAGGAAGTTTCAGTATAAGAATCACGTTTAAACTCAAAAGCTATAAATCCTAGGTTCAAGTAGAATTAGTTCTGGATAGCAGAATCAATTCTACTTAAGAGTAACCAAACATTTCAAAATCAATTTTACATATCCAGAATCAATTCTAAGTGCTCAAATTGTGAAACTAAATATACATTTTGTATTTCGTTCAAGTTTAGATGTTTATTCCATCTTTATGTAGGTATTGGTGTTCCTTTGGTCCGGATGACCATAGAAAAGGTGGAATTGTTAGACCAAGTCGTAGTACGTATGTTCCAAAGAAGAAAAATGCTGGTCGACCAAATACCAAACGTGGTTGCACTTGTCACTTTATTGTGAAACGTCTTATAGCTGAACCTTCGGTTGCTTTGATTATATATAACGATGATAAGCATGTTGATAAAAAGGGTGTGCCGTGCCATGGTCCACAGGATAAAAAGGCTGCTGGAACAATTGCTGAGTTTGCTCCGTATATTTCAGAAGATCTCCGACTGCGGGTTTTGTCTCTTCTATATGTTGGAGTGTCGGTGGAGACCATTATGCAGAGGCACAATGAATCAGTCGAGAAACAAGGTGGTCCAAGTAACCGTGATGACCTTTTGTCTCAGCGTTATGTTCGAAGACAAGAGAGGGAAATACGCCGTTCTAGTTATGAGTTAGATGCTGATGATTCAGTTAGTATCGACAAGTGGGTTGGAATCCACCAGAATAATGTTTTCTTCTATGAAGATTTCTCTGAGTCTGATCCATTTATTTTGGGCATTCAAACTGAGTGGCAATTGCAACAAATGATTAAGTTTGGGAACTGTGCTCTTCTCGCATCTGATTCAAGATTTGGTACAAATAAATTAAAGGTCTGTTGGCGATTTTCTCACTTGATTCTAAATAACCAGAAATATACTGTTTTCATTGAGTTTCAAAGAAACTAACATCAAGCGCATTCGTAAATTTTATGTAGTACCCTGTTCATAGTCTTCTAGTATTCAACTCAGAGAAGAAGGCTATTCCCGTTGCTTGGATAATCACACCAAGGTTTTCATGTTTGGATGCACATCGATGGATGAGGGCTCTGTATAATAGAGTTCACACAAAAGATCCTAATTGGAAGCCTGCTGGCTTCATAGTAGACGACCCACATTATGATATCCTAGCAATCAGGTGGGTTCAATATATCTATTAAATCATATAATTTTATTAATGATTAGGGTCCTGTTTATGAAATATCAATTTTATGCAAAGAGTTGGTTGAAATGGAACGTGCTTAATATTTTAAGGGTCATGCTAACGAGTGTCCCGGGGGCACTCTTTAATGATACCAAATAAAGGAAATATTATTTAGAAAAGTCAATTATTTCAAATTTCAACTTATTGAATACACACATTTCCCAAAAACCTTGCCACTTTAAGCACTTAAAGAGTCCTCATGGGGCACTTGTTAGCATTTCCTATATTTTAAATATAGATTCGTATTGGCCCAGATTATTTAGTGACTTCTTCTCGTGCTCTCCTTTTTCGTCATACCCAAAATCAACCATTTCATTTATCCCCTTGTGGCTAATTATTACAAAGTTGTGCCTAAACTTTACATTTTTGAGTGCAAGAGATGGGTAGATTGGATAGAAAATATTGTTTTGTTCTTGATCTGGCCATATGAGATATAGTGTTGCCTTGTTTGCTTCTTTGACAATGCTGATGGCTGGTCATATTTTAATATAGTAATCTATTTGGCATCCGGGACTGAGACCTTGTGTTGAATTCAATGTGTTGCAATGTATTACTTAACAAATATTTATATTCAATCAATTTCTCAGGGACGTGTTTCAGTGCTCAGTATTGATAAGCTTCTGGCGAGTTCGGCATTTATGGCATAAAAACATAATTAAGCGTTTGGAAACTGGTATGCAAATAAAAATCTCCAAACGGCTTGGGTGGATAATGGATAATATTTTCCGTCGTCAAGGAACCATGTTACTCTTTGAAGATTTTGTAGAGGACTTCATTGATGAATCCAATTTTATGGACTATTTCAAGGCCACTTGGTATCCTAGAATGGGTTAGTAACTTGCTAATATCTTTCTAGATACTAGAATGTTACCCTTTTTCTTATAAAATTGAGAAATAGTAGTATATCCCCCAGCCTGTTTTGTTAATTTGTTAACTATTTGTGTGACTACTCCCCGTACGTTGCACAACCTATATAATAATATTTCCCAGATATTTCCTGAGTATTCTGTTCATTCAATGTCATCATGTTATGTACACTGGACTTATTCTTTCCTTTTGGTGTAGGAGTATGGGTTGATGCCCTTAGAACTCTTCCTCTTGCTAGCCAAGAGTCTTGTGCAGCGATGGAATTTTACCACAACCAACTGAAGATCAGGCTGTTGAATGAGAAAGACATCAGTGTTTATCAGCGTGCTGATTGGTTGGTTGACAAGATAGGTACAAAAGTCCATTCTTATTATTGGCTTGATGAGTGCTCAGATAAAGATGATTTTGCACGATATTGGAAAGACGAATGGATGAGTGGTTTAACATCATGGCGCAAAGCACTGAAGATTCCAGATGCAGATGTCGTAATGGAAGATGGGTGTGCTAAGGTTAAAGATGAGCATGACCAAGATAAAGCTTATACTGTATGGAATGCTGGTTCAATGTTGAGCATCTGCGATTGTGATTGGGCAATGAATGGCAACCTTTGTGAGCATATCTTGAAAGTTTTTAGTATCTGCCGAAGTCGAGGGTCTGTTCCACCATCCATCAGCTTATTGCAGTACCATCAGGTGCTAAAGAGCATGCTGCGTTGCCCACCTTTTGATTCTTTAATTCGTGATCATGCTGTGTCGTTGGCAGTTTCAGTTCAGAAGCAGTTAAATACACTACTTGACAAAGAAAGTATCCAGGCTGCCGGGGGATCTAATGAGAAGCGAATCGATATTGATATCCATCGGCTGAACTCTATGGTAGCTTCAGCTGCCCAAGATGAAGCCTTAGTTTGTGAGAGGCAAGTCATCAAAGATATTTTATCCCGGGGTGCTGCACGTGGAGTGAGTGATATCATCGGTCATGCGAACATGGATGTTGATGAGACTGTTTCAAATAATAATGCATTACTAGAGAAAAAAACGACGAGTTTACTCACCATAGGAAATGGGATTTCAGCTTCCAAAAATGGTGCTGTTTTTGATGAGATTAATGAAGATATTTGCAAGGATAACAATGGTATGGATGCGGATCCCCCACCTGTAGACACCACCTCATAAATGGAAGCATCTGAAGCATTGTGAAAAGCTTCATAATGGTGCTTTCAAATTGGAGGATGCTAATAGCCACTTGGGCTCTCATTCAACAACCATGGCAGTTGAGCAAGTTGCAGCTGGCATGGTTGAAAATGCAGGAACAATCGAGGTGGATGTGAGCTTGGGATCAAATATATAGATGAGTTTAGGTGTCAATATGGATTTATTCCTTTAACATATCAACCCTCAGTCGCTATAATGTCTAATTCTAAATATAATTTTGGTATGTTGAGGTTACAAGAGGCTGTATGAAGCTGTGTTGGTAGCACTCAAACTTTCTCATAACAATAGGGATGTTCCCTTATTCTTTTTGTCTACAAAGTTACAAACGGATACATGAGAATCTAAATGTATTCAATTTTTTTATGGAGTGGTGAGAATTTTGAGCTGATTAGCTAAATGTAACTTATTTCATTGTAAATACACGGCATCATTCTGTGGGATGTACTTATTCTTTTTATATTAAAGACTCTTTTGACTAATTTAAGACATTAAAAAAGTTAGTTAATTGTTGCACAGGTACAGCAAAAAGTAAAATGTTGTGTAGAGATATTTAATATTGTGGTGTGAGATTAAACATATAATTCTAGAGATATTTGCTATATTGTGGTTATAGATTGATCTTTCAATTAGATATGACATTTGGTCCCATATCCTACCATAAATAGAGTAAAATCTTGCAAAATTATCATGTACATGAATGACCATGGTATCTCTTTTTAGATCAAATGACATTGAGATATCAAATTTAATATAATGATATTTCTGATAATTTTTTATCAATCAAAATTAACTATTTAGTGAAGTTTTATAACACGTTAGTTTTTATACATCTCATTGAGATGACAAATTATTTTTGACTGATGTTAAATTTTATAAACATGATCTATATAATAATATAAAATTTGACATTTAGTGTCATTTGACTCTGACACACACACACACACACACACACACACACACACACACACACACACACACACACACACACACACACACACACACACACACACACACACACACACACACACACACACACACACACACACACACACACACACACACACACACACACACACACACACACACACACACACACACACACACACACACACACACACACACACACACACACACACACACACACACACACACACACACACACACACACACACACACACACACACACACACACACACACACACACACACACACACACACACACACACACACACACACACACACACACACACACACACACACACACACACACACACACACACACACACACACACACACACACACACACACACACACACACACACACACACACACACACACACACACACACACACACACACACACACACACACACACACACACACACACACACACACACACACACACACACACACACACACACACACACACACACACACACACACACACACACACACACACACACACACACACACACACACACACACACACACACACACACACACACACACACACACACACACACACACACACACACACACACACACACACACACACACACACACACACACACACACACACACACACACACACACACACACACACACACACACACACACACACACACACACACACACACACACACACACACACACACACACACACACACACACACACACACACACACACACACACACACACACACACACACACACACACACACACACACACACACACACACACACACACACACACACACACACACACACATATATATATATATACGAGGGATATTCTTACTCCAAGAGTAAGTTATTAAGACTTACTCCTCATCATAACCATTGATTCTTCTCAATCTAATGGTTAAAATTAATGAGTATTATTTTTCTCTCTCCACATTTAATTACTTATTAATTTTAACCATTAGATTGAAAATAATCAATGTCATGATGAGGAGTAAGTCTTGATAACTTACTCCTGAAGTGAGAATACCCATCTTTATATATATATATATATATATATATATATATATATATATATATATATATATATATATATATATATATATATATATATATATATATATATATATATATATATATATATATGAGAAAATGGGTGATGCACTGATAGTGTAAAAAAGTTTTACACTGTCAACCAATCACGACTTTGTTAAGCACCAAGTCATACTTTAAATATTAAATTACTGATATGATGTGGCAGAATAAAATATTTTTATTGGATGACAGTGTAAAAATTTTTTATACTGTCAATGCACTATCTTTTAACTATATATATATATATATATATATATATATATATATATATATATATATATATATATATATTCTAATTCTTTCCGCATCTTAAAATCATTAAGTAAAAAAAAATAATTCTAAGACCTGATGATTACGTGTGTGTTAGCGACCTACAATCCACATTTTTCTTCAAGTCTAGGAGTTGGAAATATAACATTAAAATATTTATCTAACATAAATTTATTTAATAAACTCGTCAAAAGTCGATTGCATGTAGAAATTATGTATATATTGTAAAGGGGAGTATTATGTATAATTATTTTATAATTGAAACACATAACCAATATGACACTCACGATGACACAAAGCAATCATTAGTTTTATCTCAACTACAAATATAATTCACAATTTTAAAAAAAAAAAGGTGCATACACCATGTATACGTATATATTTATAAAAATTGAAAAAAAAAAGATTTTTACCAAAAATATAAGACAGAAAATAATAAATTTATGAAAATCAACAAAATATTCAAACCTAATAAAAAAAAGTCTACATCATCTAGTACGTGTTGACAAATTTGTAAATGACGGGAAGTCGGGAATTATATATTGTTGAGAAATGATACATATGGTCTCTGAATTCTAGGTGGAGTGTCTAGAACAATGTTAATTTAATCTAACAAATATGCTTATGATGATTAATTAAGATACGTGCATATAGAATTCGTTCACACTATTTTAAAACGAGCAAGGTGTATGTCTTAAATTTGACAAGAGAAATATTCAACATATATATTATGATTAGCACGTTTTGGGGTTGGAACAAGTAAAAATAATGAGGACAGCATTTGAGCCGTACCGTAATGTATGGATGGTTTTTGTCTACTTAGTAATGACTATAGTCTATAAATCTACATTTTAAAGCAACTAAACAATCTTAAACAATGATGATAATTGTTAGAATATTCTAACTGTCACGCTGTTTAGATATAAAGTTTTGAAAATATAACTGTCACGCTATTTAGATATAAAGTTTTGAAAATAATTTATATAGAGTGACAATTTTTATCTTACAAGTTGAATTTATATGGTTGAGTTATGTCAAATTATAATTTGATATTAGAGTTAGTCGATCGGATTACGGACCGCCTACTATTAATATCAACAAAGTCGATTTTGTAAGATTGAGTTAGAAATAAAAATATTAAAAATAGTGATGATTGCGGAAACTTCGGTAGAACGAAGCTTCTACGTTGATATAACACTTACAAATGTATTTATACCCTGAGCTTTACGGAGTAGGTTAGATAATTGATCTCGTGCTATTGGACATTTGGTCGACGTTGAGCGATGCGTCCCGAGTCTTTGGCCAACACAATATATATATATATATATATATATATATATATATATATATATATATATATATATATATATATATATATATATATATATATATATATATATATATATATATATATATATATATAATCAGGATCTATTGACACTAGGTGTAAGTTTAAAAGACTTACATTAAATCTCAACCGTTTATAACACTCAATCAAACATTCATATATATAATATATTTTTCATGAAAAATACTAGGCCATATATATTTTTTTATTTAATTTAATATGATTATTTGATCAATCTTTTCAACGGTTGAGATTTATGTCAATGAATCCTGACTTTATATATATATATATATATATATATATATATATATATATATATATATATATATATATATATATATATATGTTTTGGTTGTCCAATAAGTTAATGATTATTGCATTATCAATTAAGAAATATATCATTTTCAAAAGACAAAATCTGCATTTTTCAAATTCGGGTAGGAATTTGCAGCAATATAAATTGTTGGACTAGAGCATGAAGCAAGTTGTTATTCAAAATGTCCATGTGTTATTCATTTGCCTAGCAATGGAGTGTGGATCAGGTCAGATTTTTGGTATCAATTATTGAACAGATTTGTTGTTTTATGTCTTTTAGTAGCAAAATAACCATGTCAAGAGAGCTTGGCTTTTAGGTTGGCTTTTGGATGCTATTTCATATATTTAGGATGTTAATATATGTATTTTGTTGCAAATTTATATATTTTGGGTGATTGGTTTAATCAAAGATTGAAAAAAAGAGTAAAAAAGGGTAATTGTGTACACATTTGTTAACTTAAAAGATCAAGTTGTTACAAAAAAAAAAATTTAAGGGACCAACTTGTTACAATAAAATAACTTAAAGGATCCCTAGTATAATTATGCTTTTTTTTAATATTGATTTTGTTTATTTTGGTGTGACACTGTCTGAATTTTGGACAGACAATTATAACAATTTGTGAATTTCTCGGATTGGATTTGTCTGGAGTCAACACTTCCCTACAGTCACGCATTTTTAACGGTCCAATTAAGATCAGACGATTATGATTCAAGAGAGATACTTTTTAAATCTGTTCTGGACTAGCCCGACAATTAGGAACGGCCTAATCGATATCTACTCTGGAACGACCCAATGACCCTGGCCCAGTCGCTCAAAGGCAGAAAGGCCACCACCTATTCTGCCTGTTGTCGAGCTCGCTCCTCCTTCCACGACCGGGGACGACCCTGTTAGAACAAGATTTGTTCTGATCAATATTCTTAGTTTTGATGATAACAATGTATATGAATTTTGTATGAGATAATGTGGTACTCTAATACTATGCAATTTCCATTTCAGGAATTATATAAAGAGTATGCACAAAATCAGCGCAAGAAGCACTGACTCAGAAGGTTCAGCATGCAACATCAGAACATGGTCTGGCAAGACATCAGAAGATGGTCAAGCAGAATCAGAACATGGGTCTATGGAAGCATCAGAAGGACTTGAGATCAGAAGCAGAAGCACTGAAGTTCTCATGGTATCACGCTCAGAAGCACTTCAAGGTCAGAAGACAAGAAGATGCTCTGCACCAAGCCGTTTGACTCTGATGATATTCAAATGTTGTTCACACAAACATCAGATCAGAAGCAAGTACTAGCTGGCAGGCTACGCTGACTGACAAAAGGAACGTTGAAAGCTATGAAAGGCAATGTCAGTAGACACAGCGAAAGCAAGGCTCGAGGTAGTTGACAAAAGAGTGAAACATTAAATGCAATGCTGTACGGAATACGCAAAGCATTAAATACTCCCAACGGTCATCTTCTCAAACGCCTATATATATAAGTTCTGATGAGAAGCTGAACACAACACTTGCGCAAATATACAGAATCACTGTCAAATTCAAAAAGCTCTATAACTTCATCATCATCCTCACTACATTGCTGTTGTAATACTTTAGTGAGATTAAGCTTAAACTTAAGAGAAAATCACAGTTGTGATAATAGCTTTATAAGAAGCATTGTAACTCTTAAAAGAATTTGTTTACATTAAGTTGTAAGAACTAGAGTGATCAGGTTGTTGATCAGTATACTCTAGAAAGTCTTAGAGGGTATCTAAGCAGATTGTTCCTAGAGTGATCAGGTTGTGATCAGTATACTCTAGAAGACTTAGAAGTTGTCTAAGTGGAAAACCATTGTAATCTCGTGTGATTAGTGGATTAAATCCTCAGGTGAGGTAAATCACTCCAAGGGGGTGGACTGGAGTAGTTTAGTTAACAACGAACCAGGATAAAAATCATTGTGCAAATTGTTTTTATCTTACAAGTTTTAAAGCTACACTTATTCAAACCCCCTTTTCTAAGTGTTTTTCTATCCTTCAGACCCACCACGGCCTTGTCGATCGAGCCAACTCATGCGTCATTTGTCGAACATTCGACCCCTCGGATACCGCCCATAGTGCCTTCATGTCGACCAAGAACGCCCTTCCGCTCATCCAACGACTAGTTCTGAGAAGCTTCCTAGAATTCCTAGATTTACTCCTAGAATCCTGGAAGTCACGCGTTTTGTGCCTAAATCCACGATTCAGGCTAAAATGCTGACCAATGGCCATGTGCTAGGGGTATTATATAAACTCTCTCCCTCGAGAGAGTCAGGTAACACAATTTCAAAACCCTAAACACTAAATCGTATCTGTGTTCCTACTTACTTGATCGTCGAAGTATCTTGCAGTTACACCCTTTTTTTTTTCATCATCACCGACACTGTGTGAGACGTTTGTGGCCCTTTCTAGTTCTGATCCTCAGGTCAGTACAAAATCATTATATAAAATTTTAATTTGTTTATTTTATACTATTCGATCAAGATCTAACGGCCAAAAGTATCATGAGTGTGTGATTGTATGGAAATTCTGACTGCAGTGGATCCATTTTGGAATTTCTCGGAGCAGTGATTATTTGTGGCAACGTGTTTTTAGAGTCTCTGAGCAGTGATTGTTTATGGCAACATGTTTTTAGAGTCCAAAGTTGCACTTTCTTCTTGGTACAGTGGAAGATCGGGGTATGTGCCTTTTTTATCTTCGATGCAGAAAGAAAAACGAATATCTCTCATTTACATGTCTTTGGATGTAAGTGTTTTGTCTTTAATAACGAGAAAGTTAATTGAGAATTTGACGCTAAAGCTGATGAAGACATATTTCTAAGATATTCCATTTCTAGCAAAGCTTATAGAGTTTCTAACAAAACTAGTAAGATGGAGATAAAAAAAATGAAATTTTAACATTTAAAAATAAAAATTGTGTCTCAATTAATAGTAATTGTTGATTAAAATAAAATAGATATTGTGTTGATAATGACCCATGAAATAAAGTGAGAGAAAAAAATTAAATAGGGATCATAAAAGTAAGAAAGTGTGGTAAAAAAGTGAGAGAAATTTGAAATTTTAATTAAGATAGAGAAAGTGTGTAATGATCAATTAAAATAAATTAAATATTATGTTGATAGTGACCCCCCGTGAGATAAATAAATATTTAATTTTATTAAAATTAAAAAATAGATTATTAATATTTGTGGTGATAATAAGTAAATGGAGAAAAATTAAAATGAAAGTAAGAAAGTGTGGAAAATGAAATGTGAGAGAAATTTGAAATTTTAAGTAAGAGAGAGAAGATGTGTGTTGGGGAGAAAAAGTTGATCTATTAGACCAATAAAAAAATGACACTTGTGAGGCAATGTGACAAATATGAGAGTTTTAATTGAGACATTTGTTATTTACTTATAAGCTCTTTTAGTAGTGTAAAATTTGAAACAAAACGGGTAATTTAGGCAAAGCATGCAATTGATTTGTTATAGTTAGATAGTAGATAAACATGACGATAGAAGAGTCAGTTTAAGTTACCTTTAATTAGTCTAACCCTTTTCTTATAGAGGTATATGTTGTTGATTGTGCAGGTATCCTTCAAAGTTTCTTGAAGGATGTTCAAGATAAAGGTGAAGATCAAATTCAAGAGGAATTCCAACATCTAAATGAAGATACTCAAGCCGAAGAAGTCAATATAGAAAATAAATGTATACCAAAAGAATGGGGAAACACTAAGGACCATCAAATTCATAATGTCACCTTGACACTCCCTTAGTAAGATATGTAATCATGTGTCATTTGTTTCTCAAATTGAGCCAAAGAAAATTGATGACACCCTAATCGACGAATGATGATTGGTTGTTATCATGTAATTTTGTTACGCATTTTCATGTGTTTTGAGGTTTTATTAGCTGAATTTATCCGAGTTTTAGTGAAAAATTGCCTAATGTTAGGGTATTATAACAAACCTTGCAAGCAGAAGAAAATGTGGAGAGTTTGTGAAGAAAATTGTAGATCAAACCCTGGAAAAATCGTATCCTAAATCATGACATGATCACGCGTCATTCCCAAATTGTGCCATGATGGAAAAAGATCATTGTGCGATCATGCATTAATTCAGCATTTTGTGGTACGCTAGAAATGATCATGGTGTGATTCATCTAGTTTTCTGACGTGTTTATAAGGAAAAGAGGCATGTTTCATAAGGGTTTGCAGTTTAAAGAAGAATTCTGACGAAACGTCACTGCAAGGGCTAGCTATGGAATGAGATTTTTGTCATCGAAGATGAAATTCCATCTTGAGTTTCATGTACTGTTTCTTTAAACAATGATATTCAAAGAGTTTAGCAAGAATCATGATTCAAGCGGTTGAGGAGGGGTTATTCAATGAGTTCATGGTAAATAATAGGGTTGCATACAACTTAATGTAGTTTGCTGACGACACAATAATTACGGGAGAGGGTTCAAGGTCGTATCTTTGGATTCTAAAGTCGATTTTGAGGGGCTTCAAAATGGTGTCGGGATTGAGAATTAACATGTATAAGAGAAAAGTTTATGGGATTGGAATTGATGACCACTTTTTACTTGCTGCCTCAAAGTTTCTTTGTTGCAAGGTTGATTGTATTCCTTTCAAATTTATTGGGATCACAGTTGGAGGAAACCACAGAAGACTGAACTTTTGGAACCCTTTGATCAAGGGCTTGAAATCAAAACTTTTAGTATGGAAGGGTAGAATGTTGTCTATGAGGGAAGGGTTTCTCTGATTAATGCAATAATGTCCAATATTCCATGTATTACTTTTCCTTTTTAAAGTTCCAGCAAGAATTATCCACGATATCACATATATCCAAAGAAATTTCCTATGGAACGGATCGGCTGATAAGGGAGACATTGCTTGGCATAATTGAAAATGTATTTGTAGATCAAAGGAGGAAGGTGGCCTTGGAATCAAGGATATTTCTTGTTTTAACATGGCGTTGTTAAGTAAATGGATCTGGAGATTTTTCAAAGATGAAGGTCCTATATGGTTTAACTTACTCCAACAAAGGTATAATAATCTGAATAAGAGGTTGTGGTTTGGTGAAGGTTCAAGGAATAATACTAAAGAGTCATTGTGGTGGAGAGACATAATGAAGCTGAATGTTTCGAATGTTGGCTCTGGTTTTTTGCAGCTTCTGTTTTGGCGTCTTTGAGGTGGTTTGAGCATTCCTTTCTGGACAGCCAAAAGGATTGGTAGTTCTTTACTTTGCAATTCTTTTCTAAGTTTGTATTTTGCAGCACTGCATAAGATTGTGTTTGTTGGAAACTTTGTTGGAAAATTCAGAGTTTACTACTGAGTTGAATGATTTGGAGGATATGCTAATGGGGGTTAGCCCGATGATAAACACTTTGGATTGTGTTGTTTGGTTGTATGACGTTGGCAATAGCTTTTTGTCAAATCTTGCTATGCTAAACTTATGCAGGGTCAGAAAGTAGCAGCTGCAATTGAAGGAACCAAGAAAGCTTTGAGGAGTTTGTGGGAATCAAAAGTACCTCATAAAGTGAAGATTTTTGGCTGGAGGTTGTTGCATGATAGGTTCCCTTCGCGTGATCAACTGGTCTGTAGGGGAGTTATCACCAATCCTCTTGACAGTATGTGTGTTTTCTGCAATGATTTCGTGGAAAGCGTTGATCACCTGCTGGTTCATTGCATAATGGATAAAAGTATTTGGTAACAGGAATATAACTGGTTTAATTTACTTGGTCCTGCACTAGAAATTTGTAGTCTTGATGACTTTTGTAGCCACTTCTTGAAGATGCAAGTTTGGTTTCAAGGTTAAAGCTTCTTGATGTAGAGAAGGTGTCATATGGTTAACAACTGTTTGGTGCATTTGGAAGGCTAGAAATGGAAATATTCAATAATGAAGTAAGCGATGTCGAGGAAATAGTCTTTATAATTAAGATGTATTCCTGGTGGTGGTTACGAATTGATTCTAAACGATTGAGTTATAATTGTTACAAGAGGTGTAAATACCCTTTTGACTATCTTTGATTTGTTGGTCGGTATGGAATTAGATGATCTTTGTTTTTGTAGGGCTTGATTACCCCTAATACTCTTTTTGGAATACAAAGTTGCTTATAAAAAAACATTTATATCCTTCCAAATCCAAAAATCTTTAGTTGCCTATACCTAGGTTTGGAACAGCTGATGAAATGGAAAGAATGGGATGATATTAGATGTTCTATTTGCATAGAATCTCATCGTAACATTGTTCTTCTAAAGTGATATTTTCATGATATAAGTTGTTGTTCTTACAAATTCAGTACCAATTACAGGCACTCCAACTGTTGTGAACAATTTTGCACGTCATTTGATTCTCATCTATCATTAGCAATATTAGAAGAAATTATGTATTCAAATAAAATACATTTCAACAAAATATTTTCCCTCTTTTGATAAATTTGTTTTCCTTGCATTCGATTATTAGTTTTGAAAATTTCTTTACCCACCTCCCTATGGGGGTTACCCCCAGCGAAAATCCCAAATTACCCCTGCTTCGGAAATGAACTTCCGAAGCGCTTTTTTTTTTAAAAATTTCCACAATTCGGAAGTGCATTTCCGAAGTCAAAAAAATTCAAAATCCGTGCATATTTTCGGAAGTTCATTTCCGAAACTGTTGCTGCATATACAAATTTCCCTCATTCACTATTTCATCATTTTTCTCCAAAACTTCTCAAACCCCTCTCTAAAACCCAATCAATCTCCATCCATTTTTAGTTCGTTCCGGATCGTTTTTGTTTGTAACGATCATTTTTTGTATGTATTGTTGTTTATCATGTAAAATCGGACCGATTCAATACATATATAATATAAGTATGTTTTATGTCATCTTTGTGTAATTTATGCCTATTTTGAATGCTTTTGGTATTGGTAACACAAAACTGAATGCAATGCACAAAATTTGAAATTTGCCTCTATTTCTGCATAATTCGGAAATGAACTTCCGAAATATACATGTCTGGAGCCTATTTTCGGAAGTTCATTTCCGAAATGTCCCCTGATGCAGGATAAGATTTGTTGGGCCATCAATGCTCCAATAAGTCTATAAATACCACACACTCTTCTTCATCCTCTTCACACCACAAAACACAAATGACACAAACCTACCCCCACCTAGCATTCGTCTACTTTGAAACCGGCTACCCGATGTCGTTCCAATTTCGCTTCTCGCGCGACACGCCGTTTGCGGAGTTGATACCGTCGCTCAACACGCTTTTGCGCTATCCCGAGAATCGAAAGGTTGTCAAGCTCGAGTACCGCTCGCCATCGCTTAACGACGAGGGAGGCATTAAGTTCACACCTTTTGAGATCAAGAACGACGAAGATTTAGCGGTTGTGTGGACAACGTTCGACCGATTTTCTTCGAAAGGCCCGATCGAGTTGGACTCGAAACTTCAAAGATCGGCGGACGACGTAATCAAAATGTTGACTCATCCCCACCTACCCGTGTTCAACAATATGTAACTTTAATTTTCAGTAATATTATCGTTGTAATCTTCACCCGATTAAATAAAGCGAATCGTTGTTGTTTTCCATTTTTCTTCTGTCCAGACCTAAATTCGGAAGTTCATTTCCGAATTCCTCCAGGGGGTGCGTTCGGAGATGAACTTCCGAAACACCACATTTTCTAAAAATGTAACTTTATTTCGGAGATGCATCTCCGAAATCAATATTTTATATTAAAAAAAACACGTTTTCGGAGATACATTTCCGAAAACACCTTTTTTTCAAAAAAAAGTTGCTTTTCGAAAATGAACTTCCGAAACAAGGGGTAGTGTTGTAAATTCACCAGGGGTGGGCTGGAAGGTTAGGAGGTGGGTGAAGAAATTTTCTTAGTTTTTACCTCTATTCCTCCTTTATTTTCTCACAAACCCAAAATCATGATTTCACTGTCATGAAGCTTTATGTTGTAGTGAATGAATCTATGACAATGAATATAGTTAATACCATCTACAATTGACCTTGTGTAACAGGGAATGCGTTGTTCTAGAATCTAATTTTCTTTCTAAGGTAATTTGACTTTTTTGAATTTAATTAATTCGAGGAAGAAAATAATAAACAACAATTAAAACTCATAAAATATTTGTAGTCTTTAATTTTCCGCGGCTAAATCAATCACAAATTTTATTTAAGTTACATGGTATTCCATTTCACTAGCACATTGTTTTATTGATTGATTTTGACTAGTAGAATAGATGTTAAAAACTATCATAATTTAGTTTATATAGTTAATAAACTCGAATGATCTTTTTTTTTTAAGTTAAGAAGATAAAGAAAATTCCAAATACAAGATACAGGACAAAAATGAACCTCCAGTACAAAATATTGAAACAATTCATTGTTTATAATATTCCTTTGTTCATTTTTGCTCATTGTTTTTGTAAAAAACATTGTTGTTTTAAAATTCAATATAACATTAATTATTTTTTTTGAATAATAATTTTAAATATGTATTGGAATGAGAGAAATATGCAGAATAAAATTATTATAACAAAAAGACAAATGAATATATAAAAAATGTCAAAAACTATTGATTTTCTTGGTATTTGCAAATAAGATTAAAAATACAGCTAAAAGGGAAAGGAGGGAGTTATTTTATATGGCAATAAAATGTTGGTATTTTTTTTTACCATTATATACTTAATAAATATTATGTTTGACATAATTAATTTTATATTAATTTTTTAAATTAATAAATTATTATTACTTTTAACCATCTTCATATATAAAGCATCACATTTAATGTAATTAAACACCTTATTTAGTTTTTCCATATTTTTTTAAAAAGTATTTTAATAAAATGGAGAATTTAGACTTTCCTACATGAAATTAAAAATAGAGTTAAAGTGTTTTAATCTTTATAAAATTACATATTTTTTAATTTAGTTTTAAACCCTTTTTTTTTTTTACCATTTTGCACTATATCTTTTTATCCAAATTGAAACTTTTAAACCATCAAAAGAACTAAAAACACTTGTTTATATAAATATATTGACTAAAACTTAATAAATTGCAAAAAAAATTAAAAGAAATTATAAAATAAAAATATATTTAATATTTAAAAATAATTACAATAAAAAATTGTACTTATGGAGTGGGGATTTCGTAAGCATGAAATAGTCATCATATCAACAAATATTTAACCTCTCAAATCGTTCGAGCTCTACTCGAAAAACTCTACTTTGATCCGATGCGGGTGTGAGTTTGAGTTTTTTCCTATTAAGTATGTAGCTTAAATGTTTCAAATCATTTAAGCTACTTATGTAATTAGTAAATATATTATATTTTACAAGTAAAAAGGTATGATATGTGTTGCTTAATTGAGATAGCCGACTAGAATAATTTTATTTTGTTTTTTAAGAAATATATATAATACAATAAAGAATTTAATAATAATTTTTTTGACTTAGGTTCCTAAAAATTCTCCTTCAGAAAACATGTTAGCAAGACCTATAGGCAATTAAAAAATGGTAAAATATGCCCTAAAGACACATCTTAAAAAACTAAACATAAAAAACTTATTTAAAAGGATTCATTCAATTGTTCAAAATTTTAAACATTGTTATTTTCAATATAAATCTTCTATTTATAGACCTATTAACATCTTATCTTAGAATACAAGTTATTAAAACCTACACCCAATTAGTAAATAGAAATGTTTTTAAAAATATATATTTAATATTTTTTTGTCATGTACCTTATATTTGATATTTATTTTGGTCTCATAATTTTAAAATAAAAAATAAATTAAAAAAAAGACTATTTTGGAACTTTAAATTTTTAAAAAATATCACATTAGTCATTTTATCTAAATGACATTAACAACGTGTTAATTTTTGTTGACGTGACAAAATATGTGTAATATAGAATTTTAGTGACCGACTTAGCGACACAAAAATAATCAATAAATTGTATTTTTTAAATTAGTTAAATTTTTGCATAAATATTCATCTTCTTCATAAAAAAAAAACTTCTTGTGACAATTGAAATTGTTCAATTTAATTTATAAATCTATGATATCATTAAGTAGTTGACATTGTTTTTTATAATTTTCTATGTTTCTTTGTTTGAAGCGTTTTCTATATAGATTAAGTTGATACTGAACTTTTATGTTTTTTTTCTTCATGTGTGCACTGTCTAGTTAAAGACTGTATTTTTAAGAATGTTAAGTTGATGATTTCCCACTGTGATTGTTGTTTAAGGAAATAAGACATCCGTAAAATATAAGTCTTGGTCTCAAAATAAAACCAAAACAAACCATATTTCATAAACCTTATAATACTTGCCTGAAATTTCATAACAAATCCTTAATAGAAATTATTATAATTAGTTCAGTCCATCTAAAGCTGTCAAAATGGACTATCTAACCCTAAACGGATCGAGTCTGGTGGGTTTTGGGCTTTTTAGGATTTGGTCAAAAAGATCTTGTGTAATATAGGCTCAAAAATTACTATTCGAGTCCGACTCTGGACTTTGGACTATCCGACCCTAAACGAGTTTTTTTTATTTTAAAAAATTAAAATTCCATAATATTTATTGTAAATAAAATTAAAAAGGGTCTTGCTAACCAGTGCCCTTAGGGCACTCTTTAAACATACTAAATAAAGAAAATATTCTTTATAAAAGTTAATATTTCAATTTCCAATACATTTTCAATGCATTGAATACACGCATTTTAATAAAAATTTATCACTTTAATCACTTAAAGAATACCCCAAGGGCACTAGTTAGCATTCCCTAATTAAAAATTATATTATTTTAAACATAATTCATTTTTAAATATTTTTTTTTTATAAATTTTCTAAATACAATATATGTTTAAGTTATATAAAATAATATTTGAATATTTAAGCTTAGAGAAAAAATAATAATACAAAAAAAATTGTATTTTAATAAAGAACTTTTAAACAAAATCTTTTTCCTCTTTTGATGAAAAAAAAAACTTTGCATTTTAGCTTTTCCCTTTATTTCTCCCTGATTTTTTCACAAGCTTGAAATCAACGATTTTGATTTCATCGTCATGAAGGTTTATGTTGAACTGAACAAATCTATTGCAATGAACATGGTTAAGATCCTCCACAATTGACCATGTGTAAAGGTAAATGTTTTGTTTGGAATCAAAAAAAAAATTCAATGAGTTTTGAAAATTTTGGAAAAATTCAATGAGTTTTGAAAATTTTGGATGGGTTTGAGGAAGAAGATGAAGAACAACATTTAAAATCTAAAAAATATTTTTAATGACTGATTTCTCGTACCTAAATCATTTACAAATTTGGTCTAAGCCACATGGTATTCTACGTCAGCGCCATATAGTCTTATAAATTGACTTTGACTATAAAAATGAATGGAAAGAATTAATATTTTTCAGTTTGCATAGTTATTAATAGACTCAAATGAACCTTTTTTTTATGTTAAAGGACTAAAATGAACGAAAAAAGATATTAAACTTAAAAAGTAATAGAGAGGCCCATAATTCATAAAATATAAAAATAAATTGAGAATAGCTTAACTTGGGGGACTAGGTGCTAGTCATAAGCCTCGAGAAGACTGTGGATGCGGTCATATTGGTTTAACGAAAAGGATCAGTTGAACTTGTTAGGGTTGTCATCAAGGTTGATCATAAGCTTATTGTGGTTGTTTGCTTGAGAGACTAGTGTTAGTCAGGAGTATCAAGGAGACAGTGGATGCGGTCAATGTGTTGTCTGTAATTAGTTTTGTTATAGTGGATTAAGTCCTTATTAAGAAGGCAAAATCACCTTGGCGGGTGGACTGGAGTAACTTCGTTAACAGTGAACTAGGATAAAAATAATTGTTTTCATCTATTTTTATTCACTTGTTAATCTCTTGTTTTGAGTTGCAAAAAGATTATATTTGGTGCAACCCAATTCAAGCCCCCACTTTCTTGTGTTTCTCGCAGCTTCAATTGGCATCATAGCTCCGGTTCTAGTTTTATACACTTAACCGTGTCAGATAAAGATCCAAATGAGGTTCGGAAACACTATGGTTGATCCTACATGTAACACCCCAAATCTACCCTTCAATTAATAAGAGCAAACAGAGTATAAAACATCGAAACAAGCAACTAATTTGAGGCGTCACATATTCGACTTAAACAAAACTACAATTCATGCTCAAAGTACATGGATACATAACACTTATATCGGAGGAAACTCATAATTCATCGAACATTTAAATCCAAACAACTTCATCATATTGCAGCGGAATTCAAATAATAACACAATATCCAAATCTTATATTTTTGTCAACATGGCACAATAAGTCCAAAACGTCTCCACAAGACATAACATCAAAGTTCAAGAAAAGATAATCAACATAAAACAAGACACAAGCAAGTATCGCAAACATCCCCCCCGAGTGCTACGTATCAAAGCATTGACACACCGACTCGAGCTATAAGGTACACAGCTACTCCACGTCGTTACCTGCACGTTACCAACAAAGGGTAACATTCAAACATAAGGGGTGAGATATCATTCATTATAAAGAAACGTATGATAATATTCAAAACAAGAGAAAAGATCATACATTGGTCACCACTTCTCATCACAAAACTCAATACAACGATTTCACATCAAATAATCAACTTAAGAAACGGCAACAATGTCATCAATTCAACTATGACAATATATATACAATTCATAAGTAAGATTCCAACACAATCACAACAAACATCTCATCATAAAGTCACCACGTCTTAACAATCATATCATCATCAAATCACAATATCATAATCAATTAAGACTCAAATGCAATTCACATGTGACTCGACTTATGCAAATGCATGTGGTACCATTTGGAGTAAAACTCCCACGTCTCAAGATTTGCCATTGGGCACACCGTCGCTAATTGCCATTAAGGCCACCGTCGCTTTTTACCATTAAGGCCACCGTCTCTTTATGCAATGGATGTGACTCAATAAATGCAACATCCACACAAACACGACATTCACAATACATCACAAATACCGACTAAACATCATTACTTTTATAGTAATTCACCACTTCCCAATCACGTCGCTACGTTGCATCATCATACAACAACACACTACTTCACCACACAAATCATAACATCAAACAAATTCATTTAAAGAAAGATTCTAAAAGGTTTATAAGCATTCTTAAATCATATTCCTTAGAAAGGTCTCAATTATAGTTTCACATAGGTTTAAACGACACTTAAAAAGGAGTTACGGTTCAAAAGTTACATCATTTCAAAGTTTGGAAAAAGTTCTGCAAAACAGGGTTCGCGGCGCCAATAAGGTTCGCGGCGCGAACTAAGCGAATCAAAAATTCCTAACTTTCTGCCAAGCAGTTCGCGGTGCCAACAAGGGTTCGCGGCGCGAACTGAGCGAATCCAATTTTTCATGAGTTTCTGCCAAGCAGTTCGCGGCGCCAACAAGGGTTCGCGGCGCGAACTGGCGATTTTCAGAAACTCCCAAACACAGAAAACAACATACGAAACCCATCCCAAAACCCCTAAACTCAACCCAATCAAGTTGGAAAACACCAAGCATCACGAATAACAATAGAATACATGTTATAAACACAATTATAACACCTATTATGGGTCTTCTAACATCATAACATCATCAATCATACTTAAATTCACAATTTCATAGAAGTCTAGCATAAACCCTAACAATCTCTATTCAATTTCTACACAATCATGGATAACAACATACAATCAAAACCCCACCCAAAACATCATCATACATCCCTTTAGCATGAAAGAATCCCACCCTTACCTTAGGTTTTGGATTGAAGCCAACTCTATCTTCAACCTTGAGATTCTCCTCTTCTCTCCTCTCTTCTCTTCTTTTACCAAAAACCCCAAATGAACTTCTAATTTCTATTTCCTCTAAAACCCTTGTTTTAGTTAAACCCTTACTATCTTAAATTACTAATGGGCTCTAACTAACACCCCTCACTTACTAATACCAACTTGGCCCAATAATCAACAACACTTACTATCTTATATTATTTACTAATAATTCCCAAATAAAACAACATAAAATCAATTAGGCATATAATTAACACATAGTTCACAATTAATTCACATAACTCACATAAATAAATAATTAAAGAAAAACGGTCGTTACACTACACCACCACCACCACTCTCATCAGTTATCAATGAAAGAGAACAATACAATGATAAACCTCCAATCTTTGATGGAGAAAGATTTGATTACTGGAAAGAAAAAATAGAATGTTTCTTTCTTGGTTATGATGTTGATTCATGGGATATGGTAGTCGGTGGCTATGAACGTCTTGTTGATGATAAAAGAGACAAGGTTGAAAGAAGAAGTATGAGCGACCAATAAAAGAAAGATTATAAGAATCATCATAAAGCTAGAACCATCTTGCTTAGTGTGATTTCTTATACGGAGTATGAAAAGATAACAAATAAAGACTCTGCTAAGTCTATATTTGATTCTCGTATAATGACTCATGAAGAAAACATTCAAGTAAAAGAAACCAAGGCTCTTGCCTTAATTCAAAAATATGAAGCCTTCAAGATGGAAGAAGCTGAAACTATTGAAAACATGTTCTCAAGATTCCAAAACTCTTATTGCAGTTCTTAGAGTTTTGAACAAAGGGTATTCTACCTCAGATCACGTAAAGAAGATTATCATAAGCTTGCCAATAAAATGGAGGCCAATGGTAATTGCTCTCAAATTTGCCAAAGATCTGAACAACACCTCCCTTGAAGAACTCATAATCTTTTTAAGAAGTCACGAGATAGAATTGGAACAAGATGAACCTCATAAAGGAGGAAAATCTATTGCTCTAAAGTGCGTCAGAAAGTCTGAAAAGACTAAAGCTCTTCAAGCCGAAGAGGAACAAGAATCATCAGAAGATTCTGATGAAGAAGATGAGTTATCACTTATTTCTAGAAAAGTCAACCAACTCTGGAAGAAAAAGCAAGGAAACCAGTTCAAAGAAACTGGAAGGACGGGTTATCGCTTCAGGTCTTCATTTGGGCTAAAGAAGTCTGGCAACAACAGAGATTTTTTATGCTACGAGTTTAATGAGCCAGGTAATTTCAAGAACGAGTGCGCTAAGCTACGGAATGAGAATTCTAAGAAAGGGATTGTCAAAAGAAAGAAGAAAGGTCTTAAGGAAATTAGAGATTCTTATGACTCTTCAGAAGACGAATCTGAAGAAGAACTTGCCAACGTAACTCTGATAGCTCATGTTGGATCCTCTGAAACAAATATCCATTCAGAAGACGAAGAAGACTTCGAGTCAGAATCAATGGAATATCCTTATCTGCTCAATTAAAACATTAGTCATGGTACTTGGATTCTGGATGCTCTCATCACATGAGAGGAAGAAGATATATGTTTCAAAGTCTATATCTTAAGCCTGGAAGCGTCGTAGGCATCGGAGGTGAACAAAAAGGAAAATTTATAGGCTCTGAAATTATAGGTAATGGATTTCTTCCTTCTATAACTAATGTTCTACTTGTTGATGGTTTAATGCATAATTTATTATCTATAAGTCAATTAAGTGACAGTGGTTATGATATCATCTTTAATCAAGAATCATGTAAAGTTGTTAGTCAAATTGATGGCTTTATCATATTCAATGGAAAAAGGAAAAAAACATTTATAATTTTAGACTTTCTGATCTTAAGAAGCAAAACGTAAAATGTCTTATGTCTATCAATGAAAAGCAATGGACTTGGCACATACGTTTAGGCCATGTAAGTATGAGAAGGATATCTCAGCTAATCAAGCTCGATCTTGTCACAGTCTTCCTAATTTGAAGTTCACTTCAGGAGCTCTTTGTAAAGGATGTCACAAGGGCAAGTTCTCACAAACTTCTTTTAAAGCCTAAAATGTTGTTTCTACTTATAGACCATTGGAGCTTCTGCATATTAACCTTTTTAGACTAGTGGAAATTGCATCAATCAATGGAAAGAAGTATGGATTAGTTATTGTTGATGACTATATCAGATGGACTTGGGTGAAGTTCCTCATACATAAGGATGAGTCGCATTCTGTGTTCACCACCTTCTGTAACCAAGTACAAAATGAGATGAGTTTCAATATTGTTAAGGTTAGAAATGACCATGGTGGAGAATTTGAGAACAAAAACTTTGAGAAGTTGTTTGACAAGAATGGCATTTCCCATGATTTCTCCTGCCCTAGAACTCCACTTCAAAATGGAGTTGTGGAAAGGAAAAATAGAACTCTACAAGAAATGGCCAGGACCATGATCAATCAAACAAACATAGTAAAACACTTATGGGCAAAGGCTGTAAACCCGACATGTTACATTCAGAACAGGATCTTTATAAGACCTATTCTGGGCAAGATTCCCTATGAGCTATGAAAAAAAGAAGCCCAATATTTCTTACTTTCATCCTTTCAAATGGTTGTGTTTTATTCTAAATACTAAAGAGAATCTCAGCAAGTTTGATTCTAAAGCTCATAACTATATCATGTTGGGATATTTTGAATGTTAAAAAGGCTATAGAGTATACAACAATGAGACATTTATAGTTGAATAATCAATACATGTTAGATTTGATGATAAGCTTGACCTTGAAAAGTCAAAGCTAGTTGAAAAGCTTGCAGATCTGGAAATTACCTACTATGGCTCTGAAGGAAATGAATCTGCTACAGAAGGATATGGAATTAAAGATTCAGAAGATGCTCAACCAACAGCTACTGAAACACAGACTCCTCTGAGGAAGCACAGACAGAGATTATCTCACCCTAAAGAATTAATTATGGGAGACCAAGTTGAACCTGTTAGAACTAGATCATCCTTCAAGCCCTTTGAAGATACGCTTATAGGCTTAGTGTCTTTAATAGAGCCCACATCTATTGATGAAGCACTGATGGATAAAGATTTCATTCTAGCCATGCAGGATGAACTCAATGAATTCTTAGTAAATGACATATGGGATCTAGTATCTAGACCTAAAGGAAACCACATAATTGGAACCAAATGGGTCTTTAGAAACAAGCTAAATGAGAAGGGTGACATGGTAAGGAACAAGGCTTGACTGGTTGCACAAGGATATAGTCAACAAGAAAGAATTGATTATATTAAAACCTTTGCAACAGTTTCCAGGTTAAAATCTATTCGTTTGCTAATTTCCTTTACTGTAAATCATAATATCATCTGTACCAGATGGACGTCAAAAGTGCATTTTTGAATGGCTATATAACTGAGGAAGTATATGTACACTAACCTCCTGGCTTTGAAGATCTTAAAAATCTATAATATGTCTTCAAACTTAAGAAATCATTGTATGGTATGAAACAAGCTCCCAAAGTTTGGTATGAGAGATTAAGCAATTTTCTTTTAGAAAATAACTTCACCAGAAGAAAGGTTGATACCACCTTATTTTGTAAGACCTTCAAAAATGACATTCTAATGGTTCAAATATATGTCGATGATACTATTTTTGGTTCTGCTAATGTCGTCTTGTGCATGGAGTTTGTACATGGGTTGGGTCAACCCACGAAACTTGGTCAAACTCAACCAAAAGATCCACAAAAATGGGTGGGTAGGGTAATTGGGTGGATATGGGTTTCAAAACTAAAATACCCATTAAAAAATCGAGTTTCGGGTAAAACCAAACTCAAAATATCCATTGACCCACTAATCAAATATTTATTATTACAATTTTAATAGTTTTGATGAATATTAACTTGGATGTTGTAATTTTAGTCATTAAACATTTACTATTTTAGAGAACCATGGCATTAACTAATTTTGAATGTTTCACTTTTTTGTTATTTTAATGCTAATACAATTTTATGTCATGCTACCTTAATTTGTTGCTAGTATTATATGATAATTTTTATTAATTGATATTATCATTTATTATTTTATAATGCTAAAAGATAGTAAAAATAGATTATCTACTTTTTTTTAAGAACATACAAATTTTGAGTAACTTTTATGAAAAAAAAATATGATGACTCATCATTTAGTCCTTTAATGTTAATAAGCAAAAAATTTATTTGGACAACCCACTATCCAACCCAACCCAATCCAAAAATTAATGGATTTGCCCAAACCGACACATTGATGTAACGCTTGGTTAATTTACATCACCCAAACCGGAGTGTCCAATATGGGTTGGATCTTGGGTTTGGCCAAACCTAATCCAAATCGGCCCATGTACACCCCTAGCTAAGTCTATGCAGGCTGAATTCAAGATAAGCTTAATGGGAGAACTCAAGTTCTTTCTAGGAATCCAGATAAATCAAGGGTCAGAAGAAACTCTTATTCATCAAAGCAAGTACACCAAAGAACTTCTGAAGAAGTTCAATCTATCTGACTGTAAGATAGCCAAGACTCATATGCATCTTATGTGTGTTTTGGAGAAACTGTACAGAGGTATGATAAGTTTTCTATTGTACCTAACTGCTTCTAGACCTGATATCTTGTTTAGAGTTTGCTTGTGTGCTCGCTTTCAATCAGATCCTAGAGAATCTCATTTGACTGCAGTTAAAAGGATTTTCAGATATTTGAAAAACACCACTAATCTTGGTTTGTGCTATAAAAAAGTCTAGGGAATACAAATTAGTAGGATATTGCGATGCAGACTATGTTGGCGATAGACTAGAGAGAAAAAGTACTTCTAGAATTTGTCAATTTCAATGGAAAAACTTAATATCATGGTCCAACAAAAAGACAGTCTACAATAGCCCTCTCAACTGCTAAAATCGAATACATATCTGCTTCTGCATGTAGTACATAAATCCCTTGGATGAAAAGTCAATTAAAAGAACTAATTATATCAATTTATTCACAATAGTTGTTATATTAGTGTTTTCAATGTACTCAGGATTTGAGCCTAACTCCTCCAACTTCTTTAACCATTAGTTCAAATCAATTGAAATATACAAAATAATAAAGAGTCGTTGGAAGCTTTTCCCATTTGGAAAAAAATATAAGAAATATTTTGCAAAAAACAATGTCTAGCCAATGTTACTTTGACCGTGCATAAAATAACAAAAGAATTTAATTTTGTAACGTGTGAACCCAGGATTAACATAACACTTAATTTTTCATGTTTCCCGCATTCCTTTTTTGAATATTATTTTCCCTCTTTAGCAAAAATGACTTGCATGCGTTTCTTTTCCATCAAATTCCTTCTTATCTTATTTTATGTCTTTTTTCTAAAATAAAAAACTCATAATTTCCCTTCACTCTTTCTTTATAAAAGGCTCTTATTTGTCAATATAAGTCTCTCCCTCACACACATTAAAAAAACTGTATTTTTTCACCCACATTGTTGTGCTCTCTTCTGGTGGATCGACGTTTTCTTTCTTTCACATAAAGGCTCAATTCGTGTGCAAGATTTAGGTTTAAAAGGTAAACAAACTCAAATCACTTTTTTTTAAGATATGCCTCTTATGAGTCTTTTTTTATTTATTTAGGTTTATTTTTTTATCGTATAAATTTTGAAGTATTATTGTGTTTGACGATAAAAAATTTCTCTGTTTTGAAGTATTAAAGTTTTTCTACAATATTGGGATTTCATCATCTGAGTGAAGTGTTGTTTCTTTCGTCGTTTTAGCACAACATTGTTTTGTTTTTCGTCATACTGTGGTGTTTGTTTAATTCATATTTGATTTATAAATTCAATCAATGACATATTGAGGGTCGGCGGGCAAACATTGCACTTTGTAAGCCTAAAAATATAAAATTTTATATTTATATTCACGTTGTAAAATCTCGGGAAAAAAACGGAACAGAACGTGGTGGGCACGATTGAGGGTGAGTGCCTAAATTTTTTGTTCACCCCACACTAAAATGCGATCAAAACAGACATACCCAACGGGCCGAGTCTGTTTTGTCACCCCTACTCTTACTTAAACCCAACGCTTTTTACCCTACATGCATAAGTATTAAGTAAATATGCAATAGTGTCTTACAATGAGGTGTTCAAGTCCAAAAATTCGAAAACGCAAAAACCGAATATTATTGGATCTGTTTAGATGTCATTTTGTTAAAACCGTTCAGTGTAGATTGAATTTCGGATAAATTTAAAAACCGATCCAAACCGAACTGAACTGCGTGTATATATTTTTTATACTTATTTATTTTTATTTTATTTTTTATTAATATGGTATGTTGTGTTAATTTGTTATTTGATGATACTCATTTTTTTTAATATTATTTATTAGTTTAATTTAATCTATTTATTTTTATAAGTTCATTTGTTTCAACAATAATCGATTATTCTCAGTATATAATATTAATTTTTATGATATATTAATATTTTTATAATTTTAATAAAAAATATAATTTATAATTTATATATCCAAAAATCAATCCAAATTAAACCTCATAAAATTAAATCGGATTGAATCGAATTTTTTAATTAATTATCCAAAACCAAACTAAACTGCAAATAAATTTATCTTTAGATCGGATAAATTCTTATCTCAAAAGCGATCCACATCGCGTAAAAACTTCTAAGACAGATATGTCTCCATAAGTAAATTTATAGGCAAGGAAAAAAAACAATAGACCCGGTCAATTTATTTTAATTTAATTTTTCATCATGAAGCAGTCAAATTTTTATTTGTCAAAAAAAAAAAAATCAGTCAATTGATATTTAATCAATATCCAAAAGATTCCACATATTTTAGTAATTGTCGTCTATCTATTATCCAAATAAGAAAGAAATTTAACATTTTCGTTTGATTCCATAGATATGAAAACTAGAATCTCCAAAAGTGGTTTTCCTTTTATTTCATTTTGTCTTTTAGACTTCAATATTTCTAGAACACACGTAACTTTAGAAAATGGTAGTTGGCATAGATTTTTATTATATTATTATTATTATAAATAAAAGAGTCCCGTGCAAGAATCTAAATTCCAGAAACATTTTTTCATGATTTTAAGTTATCACTCTATTGACCTTTCTTCTCTCTTTTCAAGTTATGGTATTTTTTGTCACTTTTCATAAGATTTGGATTCATGGATTTTGATCAATCCATTAACAAGAAACCTTGTTCTTGTTCTTGTTCTTCTTCCTCTTTTCATTTTCGTTTCTATCTTTTTGGTTTTTATTGCTGGGATTGGGAATTCTTAACTGCTCTTCTTCTTTTTAGTTTTTCTTCATAACCTTTTTCATTTCCTTTTACCATAATAAACATAAATATACCTTTTTTTTTCTTCTTTTAAAAGGAAAAATAATTATTATTCATAGTTACATATAATCTTTTTTTTCTTTCTTCTTTTCCTTTTATAAATATACATTAGCTTGTTTTTTTATTTGGCAAATAAAATAGTGTAGAATTTTTTGAGGTGAAGGATAGATCGAGAAGAAAAAATGTCACAGCAGCGAGTTTCTTCGTCAGCGGCGCCATTTTTGTCGAAGACTTATGAGATGGTGGATGATTCTGTGACTGATGATGTGATTTGCTGGGGTGAAAATGGCAAGAGTTTTGTTGTGGTGCAACATGCTGAGTTTTCCAGGGATTTGCTTCCTAAGTACTTCAAGCACAACAATTTCTCAAGTTTTGTACGTCAACTCAACACTTATGTAAGTTTCATCTTCCCTCTTATTATCATCGTATACGTATTGTATGATAGTTGAATGATAGTTGAGTTAAATGAACGTAAGTTGTTGATTTTTAATATTCGGTAACAATAGTTAATGTATTTGATATCAAATATATATATCAGATACATTTATTAATTAATTGTTTATTGAATTTGAATTTTTTTTATATGTTTGAGATTATTAATATATTATAGGGAGTACTTAAGCTTTTATAAAATTTATCTTTTTTTAGTGCATATGAATTTATTTTAGTGGTTTGAAATATTAGTTGAAACTTTCATTTGAAGTATCATGGTTTTGAAAATTATTTGAAGTAAAACGAGTGGGTTTTACATTACGTAGGATGCTTTGAATTTGTTTCTTGTTTGTTGAAGTATCGTTATTGTAGAAATCTTCTTGAATCATTTTCACACCAAATGTTTTTGCTATTTCTTGGAAATTTACTCCACATGTGTGTACGTTAATAGTATAAATTCTAAAATATAAAAATATTTTGTTAGTTATATGTAGTGGTAAAAATACAGGTGTTTCTTAGCACTATAAATTTTTTGTTAGGTGGTCGAATTCAAATAAGTTTTTATATACCTTTCTCTTTTTTTAATTTTTTATTTAAGTTTTATGATTTTTTTCAAGTAAAATATATTTTTTAAACTTTTTTTATTTGTTGAGATAGTATTAAAATAATTATATTGTAGTTTTTGAATTTATATGTTTTTAATCAGTATAATTTTGGTACATTGTATTTTATCAAAATATTCACAATAAACTAAAAAGAAACATTTCAATAACTACAAAAGAAATATTTAATGTTATTTTAATTTAGCTTTAATTCTTTTATTAAAAAAATCTTCAAAAATTCTAAATTTCTTCTAAACATGTCCAAGTAGAAATTCACTTTATTTTTTCATTCATTTCTTCTATGTAAATTCACTTTATTTTTACAATTTTAAACTTTTTTGACAGATGTTTGAAAATCAAACTGTTTTTATGGAAGAAAAAGTAAGAAAACATCTTCTAGAAAAAATATTTTTAATATCATATGTTGATTTATTCTAGAGTGGATCTTTTCAAATTAAATTAATGGTGGAATAATTACCTTTGACCCATTTTAAATTTTTTAATATTATTTCTCTTTAGTTTTTAAATGACTTTATAAAATTGTCAAATACTCCTACTTTATTTATTCTATTATTTTAATATGTATAGGGTGATTTTGACTGTAATAAATGAATTAGATAAGTCTACAAATAAATTTTGAATGTCAAATTGTACGGTATTTGATTTAAAATATATATAAAAAAATTTAGTCTTGTTTTTTTTTTTAATAAAATAATTATAGTTTTGTTTGACTGTGTTGTAAACGGGAGATGGATGAGGGCAATGGTAGTTGCCCCATCATCTACCGGCAAATCCTAAGAGTATTCAATTATTTATTCATAAAAGCAATTTTTTTCATCTTACTTTGAATTTATAATTTGTTTTAATAATAATAAGGTAAATTCTTCACCTAATAATAAAATAGTGACTTCTATCCTTTGACTGTAATAAATACAAATAACTATAAACACTTTATTTTTTGAATAATTTTTACCTTTTTTTTAATTAATTAAAGGTTGAATTGATTGCAAAGGTCAATAAACTTGAGTATTACAAAAGAATGAGGTTTTTTTAAAAGAAAAGTTGTTTTTAATTGTTTTTAATTTTTTTTATTATGATTTTTTGTTCATATAGATTTTCTTCTTTGTTGTTATTAATATTTGTTGATTTTTTTTATAGTGTTTAACATTTTTTATTGATATATTCTTAAAAAATCAAATATATTCTATTCAAAATTAATTATATAATGCTTTATTGATAAAAATTGGTTCAACAAATTATTTATTCTTTTATATGTATATGAAATTTCAAAAAATTATATTTTCTAATTTTATTTATAAGAAGAAAATTATTATTTAATTTAATTAAATATCAATGTATCTAACCTTTTATATTGATTAAATACATTAATTATATAATAAACTTAAAAAATAAAGTTTTTCAAAATAGAATACAAGATAAAATAAGATGTTTTTTCTAATATTTGTTAAATTTTTTGAGACGCATCATACATACGTATTACGTACTAGATATTGCGACATTCTTCCGAAATTTTTAGTTACAAAATAATTTTTAAAATGTAGAATTTACTGAAGGAAGACAGGTTTGTTTTGAATGTGTTAATAACTTTTAAATCAATTTTTTTCAGGGATTCCGCAAAATTGTTTCTGACAAATGGGAATTTGCCAACGAAAATTTCAAGCGAGGACAGACAGAGCTACTATCATCAATCAAGCGCCGAAAGACTCAATCATATGTAGCCATAAGACCCGTTGGTGGCCATGGAAATTCAAGATTGAATTCTGGTGGCGAAGACATGAGCTCAACCTCAACAGGATCAAGATCAGCGGAACGAAATACCCATCGCTCTAATCTATCGAGCGAAAACGAGAAGCTGAAGAAGGAGAACGAGAAACTTAAGACTCAATTGGCTCTCGCGAAGAAGCAGTGTGCCGAATTGGTCGCTTTTCTTCGTGACAATGTCAATATTGGGCCTGATCAGATTAGCCGCATCATTAGGCAAGGAACAGGTGGATCCAGCCTTGAGGCGGCGCGTGCTGATGATGGCGCTGAAGGTGAAGGAAAATGTAAGGGTGGAGAGGGTGTGAAGCTCTTTGGAGTTTGGGTGAAGGGTGGTGGAGATGGAAAAAACAAAGTGAAGAAAGAAAATGGTGATCCTAAGTCTCGCAAGAGGGGACATGAAGAGGCAAATTGTGGTGAAAACAAGAAGTCCAAGACTTAGGGATGTTAGGATAATTTTAAAAACTTTAGTTTGAATAAAAGCATGAATATGAAGTGTATGAATAATGGTAGTTATTAGTTGGTTATTTTGTAGTTTGGATTTGGTGATGCACAGTGGTTTTGGTTGGTTATACATTTTTAAAATGTATGACTTCTATAAAACCATAATTAGACAAGTTTCATGGATATGTTTTGCACAGTGGTTTTGAATTGAAACCATCTATAAGTTATTTGTTTGGAAAAAATGTTTCTTTCATATATTAATAGATTAGGATGAAATTTGAACAACATTATTATGATTGTTCATGTTCTAATATAACAATGAACATCAAAAATCTTCATCTTTAAATTATTTGAGGTTGCTATCATTAAAATTAATATAAAATTTTTTGCCTCAACAACCATCACATGAATTTCACTCGATCAATAATTTGTTTGATGACTAATCTTTGAGATTGAATAATTTGTTCGATGAGCCCACATAATTGACGTGCATGGATACCAATATTGTTGTAGGACATAGGATTGAAGATACCGAGCTTGTTTAAAGTTGCATTCCACACGCTTCTGGAGAAGGCTCAATCATAAAGCAAGTTATGAGATTTTTTTTTAACCTCCTAACCATGAAGACGAAGAGATGAATCTTCAATGATGATGTTATGATAAAATCAAATTAGTTTTTTTGTGAAGTGTGTTTTGTATCAGCTACCTAGCAAAAAGCAACACCTTTAGGTTTTATTTGGATTGATGGAATTGGATGGAGTAGAAATGAGTGGTATGGATTTTATTCCATTCCATCACTTACCATCATATTTCTTCCCCTCCGATTTAGACGGAATGAACAATTTGTCTTATTCCATCCTAAAATTTCTAAACAATTGAATGGTATCTTCGTTTCACTCTGTTTCATTCCGCTTCATTCCACTTCACTCCGCTTCATTCTGCTCCGTTCATTTCATGATATCCAAACATAGCCTTAGAGGGATGTTAAAACTTAAGTTTATTATTATTTGTATTTTAATCTTTTGGGCCCAAAATGCACTTTACTTGGCCCATTGCATTATATGCTTGTACCGACCTTATAAATAAAGTGCACTGTACCTTTTATCGGTTAATGAAAATAAGAATGCAGTTTTTTCATTCAATGGTATCCATGTATCAGTTGTTAAGTGTCAACATGGTATTACAAGATTAGAGATTTCTTTAATTCTCTCCACTCTCTTTCATGGTTACGTCCTTTGTCTTCATCTTATCACAATTTCAATCTACCATGTGGATTACCTTCATTTCTCTTGTGGATTTCAGTCGTAGTTTTTTAGTGGCAAAACCTCACTTTTCTATCATATTAATGTTATCCTTCTCTCTCTCTCTCTTAACACAAAAACGACCTCTCACTGATCCATCCCTCACGTATTTCTTAACGAAGAAACCTTCATCTTCATCATCAAATCAGTAACCATCATTCATATCTTTCTTCTTTCTTTAAACCGATCTATAACCCTTTATGTTCATTTTCCTTGTTCGGTATATCCATTCATAAATTACCTTTTGTTCTCTCTGATTGATTAGACTTCGCCGTTTTTATTGAACCCTAACCTCTGCCTTCATCTATGAAGGTTGAACATGATGAATCATCAAATACCTCAAATAATACCACCAATAACTCAAAAAACCATAATGAAACCCTTATTTGAAACTACCAAATCCACATGCTCGACCTGTTCTACATGCACCCAATTGATAACCTTAACCTCTCCCTTGTGTCTCCCTCGCTCAATAATACCCACTTCCATTCTTGGTCACGCGCAATCAAACTTGCCTTAAGATCCAAAAAAAATTAGGGTTCATCGATGGAACCCTATTTCGTCCTAACCCTTCAGATTCAAAACATCTAGCTTGGGACAAATGTAACAACATGGTGATGGTGTGGTTATAAAATTATATAGAGAAGGATATCTCTGAAAGCATTCTTTGGATAGATTTTACAAAATCCATATGGGATGAACTACACGAAAGGTATCATTAAGGCGGCAGTTTCCATATTTCGGATCTCCAGGAAGAAATATACGCTCAGAAGCAAGGTGATTAAAACATCACTCAGTCTTTCACATTACCCGAGAAGCTATGGCAAGAATTTGGCAACTCTCTACCTATTCCTGTAGTTGTGAACCTGCTTGCATGTGTCAATTAATCTCCACAATCAAAGCATATTGCGACCATGACTATGTCATTCAGTTTTGGAAAGACATCAATGATTTCTATGCCCCTACTCGAGCTCGAATAATGCTCATGACACCATTGAATCCAATCAACAAAGTGTTCTCGCTCCTTATTCAACAAGAAAGGAAAATCGTATAACCTCTTGAAGACGACAAAATTGTTGCTCAAGTTTCCAAACTCTATCAGAAAGCTCAGCCCACTGACTCTAGTTCAAAACATCAGCTTTACAACAAACCCTAAGGCATCAAAATGTGCACTTACTGCAACAAGCCTAGACACACAATTGAATTATGCTTCAAAAAGCACGGCCTCCCTCCATTTCTAAAGAAGCCTCAAATTGCTCAAGTCTCCACATATGAACAACCTCAAGACTCTGTTGAAGAATAAAAAAATGGTAATACACTTAAAGTCTTAACCATTGATCAACAAAGAGCTCAGCTTCCATTTCTTCAACAAAGCACTCCTCCATCAACTAATGTGATACATCACCTCATTTTTCTCATATCTCTAATATAGGTACCTCTTTAGTTAGACTTAAGACTTCACACACAAAAGGGGGGTGAATTGTGAGGTTTGGAAAATCGTGGTTTGAAAACTTTTTCATATTAAAAATAGAGTTTGAAAAACTTAGGCAGCGGAAAGTAAATAGTAGAAAATAAATTGTGGAATTTAAAAGTTTAAGAGAAGAAGAATAACACCAAGAGTTATAGAGGTTCGATCAAATCAAAAGGACCTAATCCTCTCCCCAAGAATTGATCTTGAGAGTTTCCAAAAATAATTGAAAGCTTTTAGTAGGAAAGACTCGTGAATCCCCTTATACAAGGAAGTGATGGTTGACCTTTAACCAAATAATACAAGACGATGGATGTAGGCATTTGCGTTTTTTCTTCAATATATTGTTGACAGTGAAGCGGCCAATCTTCCTTCCTAACAATGGATTAAAGTGATTATTCTTCATTTCACGAATGCGGACCTTGGAGCGGTTAGTCTCCAAGTTCCAACAAATTTGAGCTCAATACTTTGGTTTTATTCAACATCCTTACAAAAAATTTCATATCCTACATCTTAGATATTAATAGGGGATTTTCTTCTACCATACATATGACTGTAGTAGCAAGGATTATCCTTCTCTTGATGATCACTTATAGTTTTCTTCTGTTACTCTATCTTTATGCAGGCTTCTTCCCACTTGGTGATCAATAGAATATAATTCTTAGCTATATCTTCATCACTTAAGTCTTTATCACTTTACTCACTCTCAGCAATACACTTACTTATGTTAGTCATCATGTTGTTAGGGGATTCTTCATTCATTCTCGAATTCTCAAACCTTGTTGTTTTGAGTTGCAGCCTTAACATATGAGCTTTGATTGTGCCTTCATGTGAAATATTGAGAATCTTGCATGCTTCTTTAGCTTTTGAACATGTGTTTATCATCCTGAACATGTTCTTGTCAACCCTCGTTTAGAATAGCATTCAGAGCCTTGGAGTTTCCAAGGGCTTCATCATCTTCAGTTTTGGTCCAATCAACCTCTGGTTTCAGGCTAGTTGTGCCATCTTCAGAAGTAACCACTGGATGTTTCCATCCTCTCATCACAACTTTCCATGTTTTGTTTCCCAAAGATTTGAGAAAGGTAATTATCATAACCTTTCAATAATTATAATTTGTACCATTCAAAATAGGTGGTTTGTTGGTTGATCTTCCATCTTTGATGTTGTCCATATGAGCAGAATGTATCTTCCCTGGAACTCACCCAACAGGCTAAGGTGTCTTCTCTGATGCTAATTGAAATTTTGTTCCTTATGGGACAGATGTCGCACGCGTCCTGGAAAGTGGTCTAACTAGTTAAATCGGACTCACCACAACTTGTACAATATGATGGAGATAAAAAGCAATAAATAACACAATCAATTGGTAACTCAGTTTGATACAAACTGCACCTATGTAAACACCCTTATAAACCCCACGTATAATCTATGAGTAAATCATTTAAAACAAGCCACACAAGGTGCCACACTTGATAAAAGCATAATAAATATTTCTGCTCTGTAACACGGGTTACATAAATTAACTTTTAATCTTTCACAAGCAAACATACATTCATGATATTTTTACGACATCAATTCTCATTTAGAAACTTCACAACGGAGTTATCATTATTTAATTTTTATTATAAAATAAAACTCACTTTGAGTCTTAAAAAATTTAACTTGGAAGAAAATAAACATAGTTCAACAAATTGTCTTCAAAATAAATAACATCATAGTTTAGGCAAGTCAAATGTCAACCCCAACCCGATGTTACATGATCGGAGCAGAAACTACTAAACAAAACGATAACAAAGGAAATGTCTTCGTAACTAGCTTTCTCTTACTTCAACTGAAGCTACTCCTGAGTATCTTCACGTTACCCACGTAGAGGCAACATTTAAACAGAAAGGTGAGTAATCATAATCAATTATAACATATTTAAGATAAGATTAGATTTGAAATAGTTGTAAGCTATGGGTTGACATCATCAAATACATCATGTACTCACACCTCAATCATCACAATAATTCATGCACAACTTTCATCACAAAGCTCACATATAAATCACATAACAAATACAAGTATCACCAAATCACATAGCATCAACAAAATTATGCAATACCACATAGAATGTTATGCAACAATACTGACTCAATGTATGTGTTACCGTAACATGAACACTCTTGTTTATTTTGCTCCATGTTCCATCGCCATCGGATACATGATCCCCACCTTAGGATCTGGTTCACTCTTGAACAAGACACACCTAAATCGCTACCCCACCATAGGTAACACGTCACTAATTCTCCACCATAGGAATTAGCTACTCGCACTAGGTGCATCACCATAGGATCGAGGCTGAAACATAATTAGAACCGAATTTTCGACAACATGGATGCATGATTTACAACATGCAACAACAACATTAGCACCATAATAACAACATCAATCTTCATCATCATAACAAGTCATCATAACACAACATTACTACAATAGTGCAATAACTCATTAACAGAACATATAAACAAGCAACTTCACAAACATATTATACATATAAATAATAATCAAAAAATTCACCTATATATATCATGTTATAGTTCAGTGTGTTATCTTTCTAGTGCTTCGAACGGCACTCGACTTGGACTTACGGGTCAAAATTTATGATTAAAATAGTATTTGACTAAAAAAATTCACTGTAGGTCTGCAGTAATCGATTGCCAACCCTGAAAATCTCAAAACATATCATTTTTAAGTTGGTAATCGTTTACCCATATGTGGTAATCGATTACCACAAAACCTATGATGAAAATACTTGATTTTTTTGTTGTCTAAAGCCCTTCCAAACATGCTCTAACACACCCTAACATCTTATATCAAAAATCCAACATTACATATAATTCACATACCATTAACATAACATATATGCATCAATATTCATACAATTCATCAATCCATACACATTTATTCAACAATTTCCATGATTTTGCATTATACCTAAAACCTTCAAAACTTTAATACTGGCATAAACATGGAATTGACTCAAAAATAGAACTTCTATCCCACAATTATAAACATCCTTCATCAATCAAAAGAACTAAAACCTTACATATACCATTCCCTCATATCAATCATAGTTGAGAACCATTATCCAACCTTACCTTGTTATTCCTAGCAATTTTGCTTCCGAAACTCTATGGATCGATTGTTCTCCTTAAGCCTCTTTTTGCCCTAACACTCTTCTCCTTTCTCTCGACTTTTCACGTGCAATGCAAATATGACCCCTTGTTCCCTTATTTTACCTTTTTATTATTAAGAAATATCCCTCAATTATGTTTTTCCTCATATGCCCTCATTTATTCTCATGTAATTACCTCAATACCCTCAACATCTCTACTCATTCTAATGTTCTATTTTTCTTATTATTCTAATTACTAACAACATAAACTATTATTTAACTATTCTAATATATTTTCTAACTCATGGTCTTACACCCTAACCAATACTCAAATAAATACAATAATTATATAATATTAATAAATAAATATTATAAACAGCAAACTTTTAAATTGGGGTGTTACAACCTACGTCTTGAGGGTTAGCTTCCAACCCAAGAAAGGAAATTCACTATTAGTAGCTTAGTACAATTAGTCTTACAAGCAAAAACAAACCCTGTTTTTTTTTTCAATGCATTTTTCTAACACTATTGAATGAATTTCTATTTTGGACTCCCCCTAAATATGAGACACCCTCTCACCTTCTCTCAACCACCCCCTAATGTTGGATTACAATCACTAAACTTTGGTGATCAACTTCAATCAAAACTATCAGCGATATTGAATCTTACAACTCAACTAGACAAACCTACAACTATGCCAAGTTACTGAAACATAGTGTGGTGTATATAAAATAACAAGGACTCTTGTAAACCTAGCACTCTAAAATCTTAAATGTGAATGCTTGAATTTCAATGTAGGTTTGAGTTTCTTATATAGCATAATGATTATGGACTTTTCTTCGTGGATATTTGATTTGATTTCGTCCAAAAATAATGCAGAATCTGTTTGATATTATTTGCTCTATAAATCTCTCCAACAAAATATGATTTCTTTCAATTCAAATTCAAATTTAAATCTTCATTTAAATCTGAAATATTAATCTTCATCCAGTTGTAAAAAAAATCACTTAATCATATTGTTAAATCAATAACAATAAAATTTGATCTAATCATTGAACAGAGAATCTTCCAAAACGCAATAGCAATTACCTGTTGTGCAGTGATTAGATATCTTACCAACATGTTGGGACATCGTGTCGAGCATGTGTTCCTTCTGCACTTCCATACAGCTTAAGCAAGTTAGATTAATCTTGAACAATTTAAACACTTCTTCATGTTGTTGTTTTGCAAAATGAAGCCCATTCAAAGAGTTAATCCAAAAGGAACTTCAATCTCCCCATTTGAAAAATTGTGGCAAAACAATTCTTCAAGATATAACACTTATTTAGAACAAAACAAGTGACAACTAGTATGAGCATTGGTCTATCAGAGCATCCAATCAACAACAGCAGCCTTCTTGTAATCATCAGAGTTAAGCATAGCAGCAGGAGTAGAAATCAGTAGCATCCACATTCATATGCTTACACAAAATCCATTCAGTAGCTCCAAACCAAACAGACAATCCAACATGCAATCATTCACAGACTTAGTCATTCATATACTTAGTCAATCTATTTAGTTTCTCCAAACCAAACAGACAATCCATCATGCAATCATTCACAGACTTAGTTATGCATGTACCCAATCAATCCACTCAGTTGCTCCAAACCAAACAGACAATCCATCATGCAATCATTCACATACTTAGTCATGCATGTATCTAGTCAGCACATAGTTAGTAGCATACAATCCTACGACTAACAATTATTAGCATGCAATCATTCACATATTTAGTCATGCATAACACAAACATATAGCAGTTAATATTAGGATATGTAAGGAACCACTAAAATAAAATCTCACTAAAAAAGGGTCAGATGTCTAGCCTGATGCTCCAGCATTTGAGCACATCAATAGTACTTACTCGCCCGTAAAGATCACTAGAAGGGTTGAAGGTCATCTAATTCCATGTTCAGTCTTTTAAATGTATCCTAGTAAAGAATGTCAACAGAGCTCCCTTAATCAATCAAGACTCTTTTAATCTTTCAATCATCACATCTCACTGTGGTGACCAAGGGATCATCATTATGTGGATGGATGTCAGCTGCATCTTTCTCGAAAAAGGCAATCTCAACTTCTGGGGCTTTTAGCTCTCCTAAAATAGAGTCAGTGGGCGAACTCTTAATGGCTAGGATTTAGCGACGTTCCTTTTAAGTGTGGAGCTAGTATCCCCACTACTGGTAAATTCTCTGTGATGGTAAATCCTTTTCTTTATTTGATCCATGACTCCCTGAAGCATTTTTCCCCTAAGAGATTGATCCTCCTAGCCTTCAAGAGGAATGGCCCTTGACATAATTCTTTAAGCGTCCCCTTTTGAATCAAACGCTTTGTCTCTTTCTTGAGCTGATAGTAGTCCTTAGTGTGGTGTCCCTTGACTTTATAGAACTTACACCAACTATTAGACTTAGGTCTTATGATGTATGCCTTTGGAGCTGGCGGTTGAGAGATGTTATGCATGTGGAAGACTTATCTCCATATTTTCTCCTAGAGAATGTTCAAAAACGTGAAGCTTTCGGTGAATTTTCCACTTCACTTCAAAGTTATTATGTTTAAAGGCCCGTATACCACCTCACGAATGTATCTCTGAAGGTTCTAGATAGGAGCTTACATTTTAAAGAGTCCATAGCAGCGCACATCTCTACTATGGCGCTTTCTTCGCCTTCAGTTTCTTTGTTGGATGGAATTGTTGTCTTTTTGTTCACCATGATGGTCAAAGAGATTGAATGTGATGACAGAAATCTGATAGGGTGTTGTTGTGGTGGAGGTCAGTTTTTCCAGGGTTCCACAGTGGGCGCCAATTGTACTTGCTAAAAAGTACAATATGTGATAACCCTTAGTGATTAAGGATTGTCAGAGATTTTAAGGTGTATTGTGGAGTTGAGAGCTAGCTCACGTAGCGGGTGAGAAGCTCTGTATATGTGGTTTTCTCTATGAGAGTTAGATTGTCCCGTTGAACTTCAATGTTGAGTTATTTATAGCAGTCTTGGGCCTGGATCCTAGGTCCCTTAAAAATAGCAACCACCGCTGAGAGGATAAGAGAGTGGACGGTTAATCCACTGCTATTTCGAATAGTGTGGTCAAACAACTCCTTTTGTATCGTTGCGAAATTGAGACATGTCATTTCTCCACTTTTCCATCTCGGCCGATAATTCCCAGAAGGAGTCGACGTGTTCAATAAAAGTGTGGCGCATCTAGCAAATGGACGATCAATCCAGAGGACGGACGACCAGAAGGTTTTGGGCATGGTGAGGCTACCTCCCCTATAAGCTCTGAGAGGCTCCTTACGAATATACCAATACAAAAATATTCTTTAATTAATTTTTAGGATAATTATTCCTTAATAAAAGTATACTCTTGAAATTGGCTTGGCTGAACATGAAATCAAATAGCATAGATAACAACACAGCAATTTGGTGATTCAACTCAAGGACTAGTCTTGGTGATTCAACTCAAGGACTAGTCTTAGTGTCATTGAAATATAAAATAATGATGTACTTTCTAGTTCTTAGACTGGTGTGTTGAGTTGCATTGCATAAATGTGGAGGGAATTTTGCAATATGTGCTATGTTAGGAGTGCAGTGTGATTTTTGCATTTGATGATGGCTATTTTTCTACTGTGGGTGGTGGTGCTATTGGTCAAGTTAGAAATTTTGTTTGCAATTTTAAGAGAGCTTGGGTCGTAAAAGTCTGTCTTTTTTCTTTTTGATGAAACAGGGAGTAATGTTTGGTTGGTTCAATAGGAGCAAGCCAGCCAAGTGTAAAGCTCCCATTAAGCCACGTGTCCCATGTTTCCATGCAAAGCAGCAAACTCTCCCCACAGCCCCACGTAGCTTACAATGCTCCCTCCATTCCAAACGTTTGGGGTTATAAACTCCCTCCACGTGCTAACCATCCCATTCATCACAGAGTATCACAAACAATCCTTCACAAAACACCAACCCTCCACGTTACAAGACCCATACCATACCACATTAAAGAAAACAAAAAATGAAACAACATAAGACCTTAAACTATCGAACAATATTCGCATTTTTCTCACTCACTCTCACTCCAATGTGAAGTGAGTGAGAAGAGTATACAATGGCTGATTTTCCCATTTCAGGTGATAATAATGTTGGAGCAGCATTATTACCAGATAAGGAACAAGAAAACTCTATCATAGTATCCACTCTCGTTCATGTTCTCTCCTCGTCAAATAACGTTGCTGTTCCTAACCAACAAATGAAACGGGAATCAGAATCAGCCACGTCATCGTCTGCAAGTGGGTCCCTCCAGAATCAGTATGATCCTTACACGTGTAGTGCATGTAAAATCAACGGCTGTCTCGGTTGCAAGCTCTTCGTTGAGAAAGAGAAAGGAGAGAAGAGAAAAAAGTACAGGGGAGTGAGGCAGAGAGCATGGGGAAAATGGGTGGCTGAGATACGAGATCCAAAAAGGGCCACTCGTGTTTGGCTTGGTACTTTTCCTACAGCGGAGAATGCTGCAAGAGCTTATGATCAAGCTGCTATAAAGTTTCGTGGTGCTAGAGCTAAACTCAATTTTGAATCCTCAGATTGTAGTGTTACTGATGAAAAGATGCAAAGTGCGAAAGTGAAGGAACATGCTGGTGAGATTGCAGAGATGAATCAAACAAAAACTACTATCTTAACATTCGGGTCAACAAGCCAAGTTGACTAGAGCATGTAAGATGAGAAAAATAAACAGCAACTTTGTTGCTATGAAGTTCATTTTGAATAGATAATAAGCCACACGTGTTACTTTGTATGCGTGAATTTTGCTGCTACTTCAAAAAGTTAAGTGTGACACTTCACTCTTCATTCATCTCTTCAAAAGTTACTTAGTACATGTTTTGTTTTCTAAATTTTACAAATTTAATTGAACATTTATATTGAATATTTTAAAACAAATCAAACAGAGAGGTGTAAAAATTTCAATAGTTTGTTTTGATGTTATAATGGAAGGAACCAAACTGTTATTTCCCTTCTACAAGATTATATATTTACCCATCTTCAAGATGTACTGTTTCGGACTAATTATTTCTCCTCTGTAAGCAATACCCTTGAGGTAAAAAGAACTAATTAACCAAGAATTGTGTCAAAACAAAAGAGAGAAGGTTCGTGGCAGAGAGGTTGTGCAACAAGGGTCCAAGAAATTCAGGTTTCAAAAGAATTTTGGCTGGCGAAATTCATCAAAAAACCAACATGATCTGAGTACAAAACTAGAAAAGAAAACTAGCAATTGCCAAAACTGATACTTATAATAATGTTAAAAATATATAAAGACATCACTAATTAATGATTCCCATACCCAAAACCCAATAAATAACTATGTTTTTTTCCTGTCAAAACAAAACCAAAGGAAGATTGTCCAAGCTTGATTGCTATTGCAAAATGACATAGTGACAACAATGACAGTGCTATCAAACCCTTCCACGGCCTTTATCAAGAAGACCGGTATATAATCAGTTGTAGCCAGCAAAAATCTCAATCTAACACTCAACCTGCCCTAACCAAAAGCTAATCAAAATTTTATTTCCGCCGGACCAATAATTAACAACAAAGATTTCCATTTTTTTCCCTTAAAATCCAGCAGTTATTGGCTGTGCACGACTTATGACACTGTAGATGACCCACTAATAGTCTGCTTTGCCACATAAATTTGTTTGACCTTTGCCGAGGAAAAGTTCTTATCCCCACCCAAAGATTGGTTTCTTCCATGGTATCTACGATGGGACCATTCACCGCCAGAACTATTTCTCTGAGAAACACCACCACCTCCTCTCTGATAATTACTGTGTCCCGAGGAATGATCATAATGCTGCTGCTGGGAAGAAACATTGATTTGTTGCGAGGGCTGAGTCCTGTACCCAGAACTTGCATTCTGGTTATTACTTTTGCTGCTATTTCCATTCTGAACATCAACTTTGGCAGCAGCATTTGTACTGGTTTTCTCAGATGGGGTCTTATTAATAATACCCTTGGACAAAGTCTTAGAAGAAGTGGAATTTGAAGTTTCCACTAATCCAAGTTCTTCAGGTAATTGGTTGACATTTACATCAGCTGCTCTAGAAAAATTCCTATCACTGTCAGAAGATGTTGAAGTCCGAGAACCAGTAAATCTTTTGACATTTAGTGACTGGTCAACCGAAGGGCCATGGCTCATCTGAGAAGTTTGAACACTTTCTTGTTGATGCAACGGCATTGATGGTGGAATAGATGAAAGTGGTGCATTAGGAACATGTGGCCATCGAGCTTGCACTGACATCTCAGTAGAATGCTGGCATAAAGTTCACACATTTGTTAGCGACTAGTACGCAAATAAAATACAACGTGAACAGGTAAATAAAAATAAAGCAGAAGAAATGAATGACTTTTAGTATCTTCTGGAATAGAAGAAATTAGAAATAACTCATTGACAAATTCCAAGCAAGAACAACTACACTACCCCTGGCACTCCAATATGTACGACAATCATCCCCAAGAGGCCAAGACAGGTAAATCTTTACCTGAAAAGGAGAAACATCATACATAGCCACTGGAGATGCCATTGGCAAAAGTGGTGAACCAGGAGCAAGATGTTGAATTTGAGAAGGCATGCTAGCAGGATTCCTCTGAGATGTCATATTCATATTGTTCATATCCCCTTCACTAGTCCCTGCTGCAGAAGTTGTAGGGATGTGTTTCCAGTCAGGCTGCTTTCCAGAGGGGATATAAGTCGTGCCCATGAAACTCAAGCCAACTTGACCAAATTGTCCAACAGGTGCAAAATGGTTATAAACAACCATGTGTGGAGGCCCTTGGACTCCTGGAATGCCTCCAGGCGGAGCAATAAAAGGTCCAGTAAATCCTGTTGGAGGACCATAAAAGGATTCCACGCCAGAATGACCCTGTTGCCAGCTCCCAATTGGCCTTGATGTTGGTGCGGTAGTTTTTTGAGGTTGCGACTGTGTTGTAGATGCAGACTCATCATGTGGTCCAAAAGCAAACACAGGACCACCCATCATAGGATTCATTTCATAGAAAGGAAAATGAGAAGGTGGGCCAGAAGGAAAATGAGGAGGGACAGCAGGAAAATGTGAGATCATCTGGCCTGATGAATTCTGAGAATTTGGTAAAGCAGGCCACAAGGAAATTGGTGGTGTCTCAACAGATAAATCAGCAGGAAGAGATACACTAAGAGGTTCCTCAGATCTAGATTGGCTAGCAGATTGTTGCTCACGACCTACTCCTGCTAGAGTAATTAATATTATTAGATATATGCCAGAAGAAACAAAAAAAAAAACTAAACTTAAGTCTTATAATGAGGGAAAAAGAATCACCTGCTACTACCCTATCAATATCTTCAGCTACAAAACTTTTAGCATCTGAAACTGAGACAGAACTAGTACCCAACCTATTTCCAACAGTTTCATCACTACCAATGGCAGCAACAGCAACAGCAGAAGCAGCTGCTTCGGCTTCAGCTTCCGCATCACAATCTTCTAAATGGCCGTGAGATTCATTACCATGCTTACCTTTCTCAAAGAAAAGACTGCAATTACTGTCCGATCCAGCAAGGTTGTGGGATATTTGCAAGTCTGATCTAGATGATCGAGGGGGGCCAATACCATGAGACACACCACGACTGCTAGGAGGAAGAACAGTTGGAGATGTCACTGCACCTGAAAACAAAAAGAAATACCATCCATAAGTAGGAAAACTTAACATCCAGAAATATTACTTCAAACTGCAAGAAAGTACTCTTTCAATGTTATTATGACAAAATAAATGACTAAACAAATTCCAATAAACTAATTTTCTCACCAAATTGAATTTTCTCTCCAGCAAGCAAGGAATTTATTGGACTGGCAGCAGATGAGAATGCTTTCTCTTTTGTCAAAACGGGTGGTGCTGGCAAGCTGGTTTCAGTAACAGAAGCTGCCATATTGGCACTAGAAGCCTGTGAATCAAACTGCTGAGGATTCATAGCCTCGTCGAGTTGTGTCTGTGTCAGCGCCATGACCTGTCATGCAATTCTTATATTCTCAACTAAAATTGAACACACAACAAAATATGACATAATAATTCAAGCTTCTCATCCATAGCATTTTATTCATTCATATAAGCAGAATGAGGCATTGATTCAATCCCTTGATAAAAATGCAATTACTTTCATAAATGGATTTAACCATTGTGATTTTTCTACCAGTTTTGCAATGTTTCAATCTCAAAATCATTGGGATTTCATCCTTCATTGAATTTAAAAATTAAAAAAAAAAAAACTGGAATAAGTATAAGAAAAAACCCATAGATAATCACCAAAGAGTGACACCCTTTATTTAAACAAAGTTGATAGGCCAGGCTAGATTTTACACTTGCTTTGCACAGTAACAGGGACGCATAGCATGTGTCAAAGAACATGAAGTACGAGAGAAATTTCTAGGAGATTGGTTAGAGTTTGTTTGGTACACAGCAGGATAAGGTTCGACTGTACAAGACATCATTATATAAGGCCTAGTTGTTAAGACGGATAAAAAATTAAGAGAAAATAGGATATGCACGTCAACCAATCACAATCATGCATTCCACCAAATCAAACTGTAATTTTTAAGTTAGTGGTATGACATAGCTGAGTGATGTATTCCTATTGGACAAGAATGTAAAACTATTATACAATGTCGATGCATAACCATTAAACTCAAAAATTTAATAGTATGCAGTGTAAATTTAATAGTATGCAGTGTTTTGTCCAACAACGTAAAATGTAGTTGAAATTGATGGCGGACCATGTCTGAAAGCCAAATTATTATATATGAGGGATTTAATGTAAGCATTGAAGTAAAAAAGCACAAGAGATAATTAGAAATTATGGCATTTTCATTGCCATTGTAATCTTAAAAAGGGAAGTGTGAGTTCAAACCTGCTGGCTAATTTGCACATTGCCCCAAGAGCCCAAAGATGTCTGAACATTTTCATGGACCTTGTTCTTGCTTTCACGACCAGAAACTGATGGGAGGCTTGTATGAAGTGATCTGTAAAATGAAAAATAAGATTGATGTTTCTTGTACAGTTACAGCCATATGAGCATTTACAAGACTGCAACTACCTGTTAGTTTGAGATCTTAGATCAGGCTGGGCATCAATTTTCGTAGTAGGCGTGCCTATAGGAGGTAGTGCCTGGGACAGTAAGTTTGAATTATATCCAGATGAGGAATCACTCTTTGTCATCCGGTGCCCATCAGCAGCAGCAGACACTTCTCCGGTAGAAATGGATCCTTTGCTTGAATTGGCCATGGTCACGGTACTTTGTGTGGCGGAACGGGTTTTCCGTGGCAGCTAGTATGAAACAAAAACACAAATATAAAAGATGAACTATAAAATAAGATTATGCAGATAGATAGGAACTGAGATGGTTATATACCTTTGCAACACGAGATTTAGCCTTGATTTCTTTCTCTCTTTGCTCCCGCCTATCATTTATCATTTGCCTCTTTGACCTGACCTCTATGAAGTCATCTTCATCACTGGGAGCTTCAATTCCAGGTTGCTCAAACACACGTATAATTCCACTTTGTAATGGAGCATCAACATCTTCCTCAGAACACAAGTTTCTTTTGAGATTACTCTGCCCAGAATGTGAAATGCTCTGAGCCTTAGTTGATTCTTTTCCTTCAACCCTCTCAGCTCTGCTTCCAGAATCCATGCCATGTGAACTTTCTCCCATTGATTCTATTGGCTGTTTTCCCATTTTATTGGTGAAAGACTTCCTAGATCCAGTTCTTCCAGACATGCCAATTCCCCTTCCAGTGGCATTTGACTGATGGTCCAACCCAAAATGATCAGTTGGAAAAGAATTTGTAGGCTGCCTCTTATCCGCACTTTCCCGAACTCGGAACTCGGTGCGTTGTGTATTCCTATTAGGCCTCCTCATAAATCCTCTGGAGTCTGCTCGATTAACCCTGGGAGCTGGACCTGTGCCTGGACCTGGAGCTGATGATTTTGAGCTTGAAGTTTTTACTGTATAGACATATCTCTGTCCTCTACCACCAGATACAGGAAACCGTGCTTTTGACTCCATTAAATCTTTCTCTTCTGAAACTGAATGAAGAAGTGCATCTTTATGAGGCTGAACCTCTGAGTGTTTAGCATTGGATGAAGTGCTGCTGCTCTTTCCAACTACATTTTGGCTCCCACGCTTGTCCAATTGGAAACTAGAAGCAGTCCTTGAGCTATTATTAACATCACGGGGAGGAGCATTAATTTGTCCCTGCTTTATTCCAGCCAAATTTTCTGCATTTTCACTTGGCAGTGAACCATGAGATAAACTTCTTGAATTACCTGGTTGGCCAAGAACAGACTGATGCCTGATATCATTTTTAATAAACGGCTCAGAAGATACTGGACCACTTTGAACTGGCATTTGGCTTCCAGAGTTATGATTAAAAGGGAAACCAGATGGGATATTAGGCTGAACAAACGACATTGATTGAGGACCTAGAGGCATCATCCCTTGTGATACAGGAGATGAATACCTAAGCTGGCCAAATTGAAATAAAGGAGGTTGTGATGGGTGCATGTGATGAGTGAGGGGAGCACCAACCTGCGGATGCAGATGAAGTGGCATCTGTATAGAACCTATTTGTATGGCTGGTACTGGAGAGGGTATCAATGATGGACCAGAAAAAAGACCAAATTGAAGCTTAATGGGTAACTCAGCTTGACCTGGAGCAGCAGACGTAACAATTTGACCCGAAGATGTGTAGTGTGGGCCAATAATAACTGAAGATGGTGTACTATGATTGGCAGAGAAGCCAATAGAAGCTTCCACATTACCCAAACTATCAGATGCAACATTTGGAGGTTGCTTTTCTGATTCCTGGAATAAAGTAGAAGAACTATTGAGATTTACCTGAGAGGTATCGTCAACATGTTGAAGGACTTTGCCATCATTGTGTGAATTGTCAAAAGGTGCTTCGAGACTGATGTCAGAAGCCTGCTGTATCCTTTCAAACTCCTCATTTGGCATCCCAACCTGAACACCCTCATCAAACCCTAATACAAGGTTATCCATCAAGTGTGGCAATTCTTTTTCTTGCAAATGCATATTTTCAAAATTCTGGTGGAGGCCAGCATTATCATCTCCTTCATGCACTTCCTCTTCTTCCCGGTAATCTCCATCTTCATCATATTCTTCTTGTTCCTGGAGCTGCTCGTTATTCTCAGTAGCCCATTCATCATCATCGCCACTAGAGACAGCACATGAAGTAACTACGTTCTCTTTACCATCTGCCGCAGGTGTTGCAATGGATTCATTATCTGGAACTGATACAGGGCCGTTTTTGTTTTCTTCAGAAGCCACTATTGCAGAAGAGTCTCCAGAGTCATCTAGATCATCGTGAGAAAGATGTGTTGGTGAACTGGGGGGGCTTGAAACAGAGAGTGAAGATTGAGAATCACACCTAGGTGTGGCCTCCACTTTATGGTCCTCATTCTCAGCAACCTCTTGGAGGGGTTTGACTATTTCAGGTTGCCCATGATTCCCATTGTCATAACCAGTTGGCATTGTAGAGTCACTCCTCGTTGTCTGATTATACGGTATCTCACTTTCTAGGAATGCAGAAGGAGCGTTGTGTTCATTTCCACTCCTGTAAGTTCTGTGAACTGAAGCAAGCGGAGGGGGGAGAACACGCGGCTGCCTAACAGAATACCGGGACCTCCCCAAGGCATAAGGTCCATCTGATTCAGAGTTCTGGTAAGGACGGTCAGGGAATGGAGGAAATGCATTGCCACGGGGACGATTCTGTGCCCAACCATCAAATCTTTCAACAAAATTTTCATTAAAATCAGAATGCACATCTGTATTTCTGCCAACATGATCTACATCTGCAGGTTGATTCCACCTTGGGGCTTTAACATGAGCATATTCATCTAAATGAGTCTCTGAAATCCCTCCTTTATAGTATGTCCTTGAAGACATTAATCCAGTACCACCATTATATTCTTTCCTCATAAATGGCTTTCCACCGATAGATGAGTCTCTACGAGGACTGTTGTGACTATTTTCTTGATCCTGTGAATAGAATGCCGGGCTACTCCAGCTCTCATATCCATCTCTTCTCCATGAATTAACTGGTTTGCCTCTATCAACGAAGGTGGAAGACAAATCTCTAGGAAAATGAGACCTAGAACCCATCTCCAGTGGTCTATTCACACTTGATGAATCAGAAGATGCCGAAGTTAATATCCTGTCCACCATTCTTTCACTATCCTCCCAATCACCTACATCCGTAGCCCTGGATGCATCTCTTTCATTCACATTTCCAGGCATTTTCTCGTCCACAATAACTGGAGCATTATGGTAACCTTTGGCTGCTTCAGCCTGCCGCCTAGCAATCTTTTGCTCCAGTTCTAAAAGCTTTTGTTTAGCAGCTTGTTTCCTCCTCTCCTCTTCTAACTGCAATCTTTGTTTCTCTTCTTCCCTTGCTAGTCTCTGCTCTTCAGCCTTCTGCAAAGCTTCAATCCTATCTTGTTCTGCCCTCCATGCTGCCTCTCTTGCTTCTTCCTCCAACCTTCTTTGCCTATCTTCCTGTTCTCTAGCAAGTCTTATTCTTTCCTCCTCTTCTCTGCGAGCAAACTCCACTGCCCTTTCTTGCTCTTCAATGATTCTCTGCCGCTCTTGTTCTTGCAGTCTCTGAACCCTTTCAAGCTCAGCCTCAAAAGATTCTCTAGCAGGATCATGGAAATCAGTTTGTTTGAGTACATCCTTCTTCTTCTTCACCACCCCGACAAGACCTGTTGAAAAAATATCCTTCCCATCAAAAGCAGAAGCTCCAAAATCTTCCCCGTAAGTCTTTTCATTCTTTGGTAAATTACGTTTTTCTCTGCCAAAATTAAGCAAAGGATCATTAACAGAAAGCCCTTTACCACCCAAAGAAAATGAAGACTTCGACACCGAGCTCTGAGAAGAATCAACTCTATTCCTATTATATTGATCAGCACCAACATGCCGATGATCACGCATCCCATTTCGTTCACCATAAGATTGTGCCATATTATTCCAAGGTTGTTTCACACCTTGACCATACCCTGCATCCCTCCTTCCAGAATCATCATGAACAACCTCTCTAAAAGGGGACGAATTATACTTATTATCCTTCCCTGCATCTTTATTTCCACTGGAAGGCCTTGCATTCCCACCAACACCATTCTTATCATTCCCAGCAGCATCTTTCACACCAAACCCATCTTTCGAAATAGTTGAACTCCTCCATGATGAGGAACTAGAGGAATTCCCTTCCCTTCCTGGCATTCTATCATAAGGGTCCATCTTAGGAACTTCACTAGAAGAAACCTTACCAGCTTCATTGCCCCGCAGCTGTCCCCTCTTATCAAAACCAGTACCATACTTTTGTGGCACAATGCCAATCCGAGGCATATCAAAATCCCAAAAAGCATCACTTTTTGAGAAACCATGATCCCTTCCCTCTCTACTCCGCTCAGTGAAACCATGACCAGTATCACGCTCATCATCAGCCCAATCAAATCTAGGGTTCAACCTTACCAGAGGCAAAGGACCTGGAAAAAACTCATCCTGACTCATCCCACCTCTGTTTTGATTCGGCCCTCGGGAGCCAATAAAACCTCTATTCTCGCGACCATTCTCAACTGGAAAATTCCCAGTGCCATGAACATTGTATCGGGCGTTCACATTAACATGCGAAAAAGCATTAGCACTACCATTAGCATCTGCGTCCACCTCCTTACTCTTCTGCTCAACAGATACATTCTCATTAGCATAATTCTTAGGCTTTTGATTCAAATTCTCTTGGATCTTCTGATTCTGGCTAGGCCCAGGTGCAGGAGGCACCAACGTAGCACGTAAAGAAGGAAAATCCTCTCCTCTCAACACCGCTGAGGAAACAGACGGAGGAGCAACTGGTCCAACCGCCTTGGCAACAGACCGCGGCACATCCTCCTGAAAAATCTGCTCTTTCTCTTGCAAAACCACAGCAGCGGGCTTCGTCCAACCCATCCCTGAAGAAGAAGGTCTCGAACCGTTTCCTGAACCAGCTCCCCCGGCTTGACCTCCTCCCGATCCAAGAGAATCAAACCGTTCATGTTCCTTCCGCAATGAAGGAAGGTTCAAGGGGGGTGGAACAGAAAGCTTCGCCCCCACCTTCTGCGAGCTTCGAGGCCTCGAAAGGAGCGCCATGCCCCCACCCGTACCAGCGGGCCGTGCCGCCGTTCGGGTGGATCCAATAGCGGCGGAGTTTTGTCCATACGACTTGTTGAGATTCACAGACACATACTTGGTGCCGGAATTTGCCATCGCAGTCGCACCGCAAGTGTGAATCGCCAAAGCATGAAAACCCTAACCCTTATTATTACTTCTCCTCGTGATCTGATTTGTGGATGATCGAATCAAAAAAGGCTAACCCTATCTCCAACAATGATGACCGAAATCAATGCTTCAAATTTGACCGATCGAGGTTCGATCGATCTCTGATTGTTCTTTTTTTACAATTAGGGTTAGTGTGATGTGAATTAGGGTTTGAATTGAAAGGGGGGAGTAGGTTAAGAGAGTAACCTCCGGGGGCGTAAAATAGAGCGCAGCGGTGGTTACGAGCGCGGCGAATGGGAGAAGCCCTACTCTCTAATTTGTAGAAGCGGGGTAAGAGGGAGAAAAAGAGAGAAAATAGGAAAATGAAGTTTACAATGAACGAGCTCAACGAGTAGACCAAACTAACTTTTCTGTCTTCGTGTTTTGAACCCTAATTTTTTAGATATTTATGTTTTTGCCACATTGTCCTTTCCACGTGATATATAATCAACGTCACTTTACTATGTGCTATTATATGTATATAGTAATATATTATAAGTATTTAAATAATAAAAATAATTCGAATATATGCTAAAAGATGCCTTTCTATCTTAAATTCAGTACTAAGCAAGCAATATTATTACAAAATTATAAATATTTCATTTTTTTATAATTATCTTTAAAAATAATCCATAAATGACTATGATGTGTTCTCTAATAATATATTATTATTGTCATTGATAAAAAAAATCTATTTTGCTTTTTGAGAAGAAAACAATGAATTTCAACTAAATTTTAAAAGAAATTGAAAACAATGAATTGGAATGATTTAATTTCTACTTTAACTGCTTTTTCTTTGAATAAGAAATAAAATATAATTAAAATAAATAAATTAATAATTTGAATATATATATATATATATATATATATATATATATATATATATATATATATATATATATATATATATATAATGATTTAATTTCTACTTTAACTGCTTTTTCTTTGAATAAGAAATAAAATATAATTAAAATAAATAAATTAATAATTTGAATATATATATATATATATATATATATATATATATATATATATATATATATATATATATATAAAGGTTCTAGAGAAAAAATTTATATAATAAGAAAAATTATAATTACAATAAAAAATAATCAAATAAATAAAATATATTTTAGACCAAAAATCCATTTAATTTAAATAAAATAAAATAATTTGAATTAAATTATATTCTAAATTATATTTTTTTTCTCTTTTTATGACATACTTACGAAATTAGTTCCTCGTTTGTTTTTAAATAGTAATTTTCATTAGGATGTCAATTTGCATCTGTTAATGGAAATCCATGTGAGAATTATCTGTTTGGAGCATCGACAAGGATAGAGGGAAAAGTTCTCCTGGTGACACTTTGGGGCGGGGATTAGGAAAGTACACTCCGCCCTGTGGATTCCCCGACTCCAACCATATTATTTAACTTTCATATTTTATATATTATATAATTATAAAAGTTTACATATTAATGTATTAGAAAATGAAGAGTCATTAGTGTAACATTTTATTTTTATGTGTTATTAGGGGTGGCAAAGCGGGCGGTCCGCCCTATTTAGACTCGCCCCGTTTAAGCCCGTCCAAAAATGAGGCAGGGCTGAACGGGCTAACTTAAATGTCCGAGCTCAAAAGTCAAGTCTGCCCCGTTTACTTACAAGTTGATGGGTCGACCCGTCTATTTTTATTTTTTTTCATTTTATAATTTTATTTACTACATAGTTTACAATTTTTTTTATTATTACCAAAGAGGTCGATAAAAGATTTTTTTAACAACGCACAATAGAACTTCAACATGTCTTAAAGATCAATCGCAACAAAAAAAATAAAATAAACTCAAGCACGAAAAGGTATCAAAATAAATAAATAATACATATCATCTTAATCTAATTTAAAAACTAACTATTAAAAGAACTCAATTAAGAATTTACACAAGACAAATAGTAATAACAATTATATTGCATAATACATCACAATAAATAAAATAATAATGCATAAAATATCAGCACCTGGCTTTCTCGCTGTTTACATCATATAGACTGTTATATTAACTTGATTTCTTAATAGTTAAATCCTAAATTTGTCACACGTTTACACTAATTAAATCCTTCATTTTCTTAAAATCAACATCTATTTCTAAGGAAAACATGTGAGCTGATGTATTAATTAAGAACATAATAATTACGCATGTCATACAATTGTTCTTTTATTTCAAGTTTTTTCAATCAACATATGTATTAGAAAGTTATAGAAAGAACGTTACAATTATAATTCAATTTGTATGTATAATAATTTAGAATACAATTCAATCAACATAATCTTAAGAGAAATATGTTGTTTTTACAGTTAAAGTTGTTTTAATTCTAAATAAAAAATAAAAAGTTTTAACAAAAAGCCCGCAGGCAAAACCCGTCATGTAACGCCTCAGACTGCTTTCAGGATGATCGACTGACCCCACAAACCAACACTGGTCTTTTCAACATGCTTTGACCTCACTCGCACGCTTTTCGGGAAACTTCCCAAAAGGTCACTCATCCCATAATTGCTCTAAGTCAAGCACGCTTAACTATGGAGTTCTTATGGAACGGACTACCGAAAAGAATATGCATCTTGTTGGTATAGGTAGTACCCATCAATTCTTATAAGCTTTCCTTCAACCATGCAGTCGCAAACCTGCACGGCCTAAGGATCCCTCTCATTCCGATGTGGCGACCACCATTTCCCTCTTCGGTCTCAGGTGTTCCATGCGGTGCAGCCACCCCTCGCCTTTTTCGGACTCGGGTGTTACATCGCCGCCGTAATTAAGATTAGAGCCAACATTCAAGATCACTAGTCTATCAACTGCATCCATTTCTGGTTTCCAAACACAACAATAATGTCGTCTATGTGAAATGACTTCCAATTCCTACAATTTCCTCAATTTTAGACCCAGTTTCTGACTTACCAATTTGTTACCTCCTTAGGTTACCAAATTGGAAACACATTCAACCTTCAATTTCAATAATTTTTATGTATACACGTTCACTTTTCAATTTCATCGTTCATATCTCCCTCAGATCTTAGGATAAAAAATGCTCAAAAGTAAACATGGAGATTTATCTTGTCTATTTGATTAATCATTATTTCCGCTTTAATTCCTCTCCATCAAGATCTCCAATTTCCTCAAAAACTCCACAGTATAGCAAAAGGAAGAATCTAAACTCTAGATCTAGGGTTACAGTGAGGTCTAAAGGTGACTTCCATGAAGGTCGGGACATAAATTTTCAATTCGCCTCCCAACCTAACATCATCCTCGTGTTTCCCTTTTATCGAGGCGCTTATCGAGGTGTCGACTGTTGGGCGAGAATATGGAGTAGGAAAATAATCTAGAGGGGGTGATTAGACCCCAAAAAAACTTCAAATGATTTTCCAAAAATAGAATATCAAAAATTACACGCAAAAGGTTTAAAATGAAACTAAGAGAATTGTATTTTATTGGATATTGATCACGTCGACAAATACACAATTTAAAAAGCTCACAGATTGTTCAATAATGAATAATTGAATGATTTTATATTATAGAAGATGTGTTCTATACGATATTTTAATTATGATTGGATTCTAACAATTCTAGTTCCACATAATTTAATCACCACTAAAGTTCAATTAGGCACCAATTCTAACAAAACCTAACCTTACATAATAAATTTCTACCAATTGAATAAACGATAAACTATGTTAAGAATCGAAAATGTAACCATGCAATATCCAATGAAAATGTAAATGCAAGACTGAGATAGAAAGTACATTGGGATATATAGTGGTTCGACGTTCGTCCTCGTTTTGCCTGCTACACTCTTCAATGGTTTCCCATTGGAACTTGCTTTGTTCCCTTTTTTTATTTTGACAAATATTGCAAGAGTTCATACAATCACTAATTCATAGTAGTCCTAAGAAAAATAAATTTCCTATTTGGATCTTGACTTGTATACAACATAATGCCAAACTCTTCTGCGTAATCTTTATTCGATTCACACTTCTAGAATCTTCCAGCTTCACCAATCTGCTCAGAGTATTCGTGTGTAGCAATCACCCCCTTGATCCTAATGACTTCTTGAGCGATGAACTATCTGAAGATTTGAGAAAAACTCCACCTTGTCTGTAACCTTCCACACAGTCACTACTAAGGTTATCTGGAGAGAAGAACCTCATTCTTTTCACTGGAATTTGTCAGCACGTACCAATGATAACATCCTCAATCTTGCAAGCTACCTGAAAATCTTAAACAAATCTCTCCAAGAACGAGAATTTTCAAGATGACGTCTCCCTAAATCAATTACAAATCTCTTATTATTAAGATCTAAAATCAAACCAGGGGTTGAATATGAAACAATTTTTCGTTGCAAGGGTTTTTTTTAATTTAAAAAATGAGAGGGTGTTGATTTTACAAAATCACAATGCAAAATATTGTAAAGTTGTGTTTGGAAAATAATGAAAAAAAGATTTTGTATTTGCTTGAGATTAAACACATAAATGGATGGAAAAAGCAACATTATGCTGCTTTTTACTGTGCTAATAAACTAAAAAACTTATTGTTAGACGATAGGCTACGGTCTAGAGGTGGGGGTGAATCAATCGCAAATGAAATTTTCTTATTTAAAATTGTGTTTTAAAAATTATTTAACTATGGCAAGCAGACACAATCCCGGACGACAATCGTCTATCCCAAACCGTTATCGAAAAGATATGATATGCATAAAACCTAATAGAATGTATTCAATTGATGAGAAATTTAATCAATATATTTTCAACATTAACATTTGATTAAACCCACACACTGATAATCAATTTCCACTGAAATATCAAATAAGAACTTGACTTAATCAATCTGTCAAACACTTGATGTGCAATCAATTCTATTCATATTTCTATTTGATTTTGTTGAAGTGGAAAACTAATTGCAATCCTATAGATTACAATCAACTCAACAAAAACAGCTTGCAAAATTATTAAACAAATAGATTATCTCAATATATTGATTACACAAACAATAGTTTCACAGTTTGCAATGAAAGTAAAAGAGAGGGAGGGAGAGAGATATGGGGAGAGAGAGGGAGAAGGATTTGTTTAGGCAGTTCCCCAATCAAGCTCGTTAAGGGTACGTCTGACCCCAATTCCTATTGGAATTGAGATAAAAAAAAGTTAACCTTTGCAAATGATGTTTACAAGAGAAAAAGTAGCAATCAAACCCTCCAAACCTTATGTTTAATGTTTATCATATCTTATATTCTTTTCCCTTGATTTTAAGCTCGATCAAGTAATCCAATACTTCCAATTTGATCCTTCGGTTATTGTTACTCCTCAACAAAACCCTTTTCTTCGAAGTTTTCACTCAATTGAATCCAAATTGCGAACTATTATGACCCAAGATTACCAAAATGATCCTCTATTTACTGTTACTACTCTGACAGAAACATCTTTCTACAAAGCTTTCATTCGGCTTAATTCAAATTAAAAAATCTTGTGAAAAACCCCCCAAATCAATCATTGATCTTAGAGGAAAACCTTAATTGAATTTATCTTGAAACCCCCAAAGAATTTCCGACCCCATTGATCACAATAAACCTAATTATACCTTATCATACTATCTCTTGATCACACAAGAAAAATGATTATGTGTAGTTGTTTCATGTATGCAACGAGAGAGGATGAAGATGATGAAAATCTCTTTGTATATTTTTGATTTCAATCAATTAGAAATGATGCATGAATGTGTATATGTGTGTGGCGTTAGAAAGCAATAACAGAAAAAATTAGACTTGTAAAATTATAAAATTGGACATTTAAAAACAGAATGAGTTGACTCATTTGTGTTTGGAGTCCACTCATAGAAGCTGGGGAGTCGACCCATGCTTCCTGGGAGTCGATTCCAAGTGGACAAAAAAGTTTGAAAAAAATTACTTCTTTGGGAGTCGACTCCTATAAGTTGGGGAGTCGACTCATGCTGCCTACGATTCGACTCTAAGAGGGCAAAGACATTTGAATGAAAAATGCTACAGAGGGAGTCAACTCACAACTCGAGAGAGTCAACCCATTTGTGTTGTGTGTTGACTTCAGACTTCTAATTTGTCGACTCACTACAGACATAAAGCTTGATTTTCATTTTTCATAAGTGGGAGTCGACTCCTAACATGGATGTGTCGACTCCAAACATAGTTTTTCATGAAAATTCATAGTTTTGACTTGACCAAAAGCTTTTGACTTGTTCTATAAGTATCATAAGATGAAAAGGCAACCTAGCCACAAAAAGATAAGGTATAATGTATAAATATTATACATTACCTAGTTTTGACATTGTTCAAAATATCTAAGAGAGGATATTGCATTCACGCTTTTGAATAAGTGACAGGTACCACTAGTGTTTTTGCAATCCGACTTACACTCCTCGAAATCGGAAACAGAAAAACCTACTAAGCTACAAGCGCTAACTTTAGGATACGAAAGACTGTGTTGGGAGGTTTCGTTAAAATACCTTAAAATACATTTTACAATCTTAAAATGGGATTCCTTATGTGATGCATGATATCTAGAACACATGCACACACTAAACATGATATATGGCTTACTCGTCATTAAATAAAGTAGGGATCCAGTTATGCCTTTGTACATGGTAATGTCAAAGCCCACTCCTTTCTTGTCCTTCTTAATCAGCACATTTGAAGTCATGGGTGTTGAGATACTTTTAGAATCTTTCATATGGAACTTCTTGAGAATATCTAAGTAGTATTATGTTCGAGTTATGAAAGTGTCTTGTTCGGCTTATTTGATGTGAAATTCTAAGAAATATGTCTGCTCTCCCATAAGCGACATCTCAATTTCTCCCTACATCAAACTTGCAAACTTTCAACAAATAAATTCATTAGTAAAATCAAATATAATATCATCTACATATATTTGAATTCAAAAAATATTATTTGCTTTGCATCTAATAAAAAAATTGGTGTCAACTTTATCATGTTTTAATCTTTGTTTGATTAAAAATTCACTCAATCGCTCATACCAAGCTCTAGGAGCTTGTTTGAGATCATAGATGGCTATTTTTAATTTAAAAACATAGTTAGGATTACCGTGATCCTCAAAACCTGGGGTTTGTGAGACATGCACATCTTAATATATATGACCGCTCAAAAAAGTAGATTTAACATCCATTTGATAAAGCTTAAAATTCAGGCAACAAGCTAATCCCAAAAGGAGTATAATAGCTTCTAGACGAACTACAGGAGCATAAGTCTCCTCGTAGCCCATTTGTTCAGCTTTACTATATCCTTTTGCCATTAATATTTATTTATTTCTAGTAATTACTGTTAGAACAAGATTGAGAATCTATGTTCAGAATCTGATTCTGATGATAACAAGCATATATTTTGTGAGTAACAATTTTATTACTAATGGTTTCATTTAGTGTGCAGATACTATGCTATAAGTCCTATACATGATTCATCAGAAAAAGAGTACAATGACTACATCAGAATCCGGCTTAGATATGAAATCAAACATCCAGAAGATTGACAAAGTCAAAACATCATTCATCAGATGTTCTGATTGAGATCATGTAAAATAAGCCCACTCAGAAGAACATGCAACTACAACAGTATCACAAGGAGCTAAATTTCAACAAGACGATCTTCAAAGAGTTAAACAGAAATATCAACATTCACATACAACAAGCACAAAATCAGAAAGTACATCAGAAACTTCAAAGGAATATCAATATACATGAAGATTCGTTACAGCAAGAAGATCACATGAACAGAAGATCAGAAGTTCTAATAGAGTAACGCAGTGACATATAAAACGCAAACAACAACAGAGTCACTTATGAACCAATGAAGAATCTACAGCTCGGCATACAAATTAAATAAAATACAAAGCTTAAAATCAGATGGGAAGCTGTTACAAACATCATCATTGGCAAAATAGTTACAACATTTAAAAGGAACAACTCCCAAGGTTGATTGAAGAAGCAAGCCACGTGCAGCACGTTGGAAAGACAAAGTTTAAACCAGAGAAGCACGCCACTGACTGACACCATCTTACTAAGGACAAGGCTCTATCGTGAACACATGCAGCCAATCAGAGTAAAGCATTCAAAGCCAACTTGAATGTTTGCAATTGAGGAGCATCCTAAGTGTGAATCCATGGGGCATCTGAGGAGTGCATCTATAGTATGTGACCAAAAGAAATATACATGAGAGAAAATCAATAGAAAGTAACTGGGCATGGTAAGCTTGATTGAAGAAATATGAATCCATGCGTCAGAAAACACACGAGAGGCAACACATACTCAGTATGTGATGAATTAATCCATGGTGTTGTTATACACTAATCATAAGCCTATGTGAAGAAGACACAAGAAGATGAAGAAGAAATCCCTGCTATTAGGCAGTATCCTCCAATGGAGTCAGAAGATACCCATGAATACTTGATTGAGTGTTAAATTGAGCATATTGAAAGACAAAGGAAACTGAAGACACTGAGTTGTTGCTCGTAGAGTGTTTCATGTTTACTGACGTTGATCAATGTGTCATCAGCTGTAACAAGCTTTAAAATCAGTATTGAAGAAGGAGAAGTTGAAGATCAATATGAAGAAGCAATTCACTAGAGCTGATGCTCTAAATCTGCTTTCAGAAGATCATTTAAAGAAGCAACTCAAAGCAGAGCTGATGCTCTGAATCTGCTTGAAGAAGAAATGAAGATCAAATCAGAAGCAATCAACAATAGAGTTGTTGCTCTAAATCAGCTTAAGAAGATTTGAAGACAAAGATCAACATGAAGAAGCACTTACCATTTGGAGCTGATGCCCATATTCTGCTTAACAACAGACATGTAAGGATCTCATCTTGAAGTTGAAGACAAGAAGACTACAAGATATTTTGTTTCTTGTAATAATATGTAAAAACACATAGAGTTGTTGCTCGTAGTGTGTTATAGCTTAAGAAACTTTTGATAGATTGTTTAGGCACCAAAAGTGACTTCTAGTCAGTGTGTCGTAAACATACATATTGAGAATAGAAGACCATTTGCTTAATTAAGAAGCACACATGTAATCTCCAGAATATAGATGAACGTTATATCCATATGGGATCACTGAACGGTTCATCATCTACAGTTAGTCACAAGCAGTTGGCTTGTGCGGGGTTAGTCATAGCAGGTAGCTGTGCAGGTTACTAGATTGATGGACGTTATATCCATATGGGATCACTGAACGATTCAGTTATCTAGGGGTTAGTCACTCGCAGGTAGCTTGTGCAGGGTTAGTCACCGCAGTTGGCTGTGCAGGTTGTTAGTCACGATGGAGGATCGTGCAGATGTAATCAAGTTTGGTTATAGTGGATTAAGACCTATGTTGAGAGGTAAATCACCTGAAAAAGGTGGACTGGAGGCAACCTTATTCATAAGGTGAACCAGGATAAAAATAAACGTGTCTTTTACTTTCTGCACAATTCAATTAACTCTGAACATTCACACATAATATCCTTAGAACTGTACCGAGACAAGTCAGAAGTTCTGATAATACAAAGAAGTTAAATTGAATATCTCATAGGCTATGCAACTCCATTCCAAGTATACTTCCGCAATATTGTAAAGCATATCCAGAAGATGAGATACTAAGAAGAAAGAAAAGAAATTAAAGAAAGAGAATTTTTAATTGATAAAGAACACAATTCAATCCCCCCTTTTCTTGTGTTTTTCTCCAATTTTAATTATAGCAGTTTTCATCCATCTTGTTCCTAAATACCCATTTGGTGCCAATGACGGTTTTATCAACTAGATACGGAACAAAGTCCCAAATGTCGTTCCATTTAAATTGGATAAGTTATTCTTGCATAGAAAGTAACCATTCCTCGTTAAGTAAAGCACCATATATCAATTTAGGTTAAATACGAGAAGTGAATAAAAAGTACTTACAGAAATTATGAACACGTGGTCGAATATGGATCCTTCTTTTGTTATCTCCCATAATTTGATCTAACGGATGATCCTTTGTGATTGTCTAATCTTAAGGCAGCTAGTTCGAGATCTCTTTTTTTTCATCCTCGTGTAAGATTTCCTCTTTATATTCATTAATGTCTTAATCCTTTGATGAAGGGGGAGGATCCTCTTTGGAACTTTCGTTGTTGATCAGTTTTTTCGTTATTACACATGAAACATTAGAACAAATACTGAAGGATAGAAAAACACTTAGAAAGGGGGGGATTGAATAAGTGTGACTTTAAATCTTGGACGATAAAAATAAATGCACAAATATTTTTATCCTGGTTCGCTGTTAACGAAGCTACTCCAGTCCACCCCCGCAGAGATGATTTACCTCAACTGAGGATTTAATCCACTAATCGCACGGATTACAATGGTTTTCCACTTAGCCGCAACTAAGTCTTCCAGAGTCTTCTGATCACAACCTGATCACTCCAGGAACAACTGCTTAGTTCACTCCTAAGACTTTTCTAGAGTCTACTGATCAACACGATCACTCTAGGCTTAGTTCACTCCTAAGACTTTCTGCTCAGCCAACTGCCAAGACTTCCTGCTCAGCCAACTGCCAAGACTTCCTGCTCAGCCAACTGCTAAGACTTCCTAGAGTATACTGATCAACTGATCACTCTAGTTCCTTACAACTTAATGTAATCTATTCAAGAGTTTACAAATGCTTCTTAAAAGCGATAATCACAACTGTGATATTTCTCTTACAGTTTAAGCTTAATCTCACTAAGATATTACAACAGCAATGTAGTGAGCTTTGATGAAGATGAAGATTCTGAGTTTAGATTTGAACAGCGTTTCAGCAAGTTTGATATAAGTTGATTTTGTGCAGAATCGTTAACCTTGCTTCTCATCAGAACTTCATATTTATAGGCGTTGAGAAGATGACCGTTGAATGCATTTAATGCTTTGCGTGTTCCGTACAGCTTTGCATTTAATGTTATACGCTTTTGTCAACTACCTCGAGCCTTGTTCACGCTGTGTCTACTGACGTAGCCTTTAGTAGCTTTAACGTTCCTTTTGTCAGTCAGCGTAGTCTGCCACGTGTACTTCCTTCTGATCTGATGTTTGTGAATACGACGTTTGAATATCATCAGAGTCAAACAGCTTGGTGCACAGCATCTTCTGATCTTCTGACCTTGAAGTGCTTCTGAGCGTGATACCATCTTCTGATCTTCAGTGCTTCTGATCTCATGTTCTTCTGATGCTTTCATAGACCCATGTTCTGATTCTGCTTCGACCATCTTCTGATGTCTTGCCAGACCATGTTCTGATGTTGCATGCTGAACCATTTGAGACACATCTTCTGAGCGCTGAATTATGCGTACTCTTTATATATTTCCTGAAAGGGAAATTGCATTGGATTAGAGTACCATATTATCTTAAGCAAAATTCATATTATTGTTATCATCAAAACTAAGATAATTGATAAGAACAAATCTTGTTCTAACAATCTCCCCCTTTTTGATGATGACAAAAACATATATAAATGATATGAATTTGCGATCAGAAAGAGTAGACGGCAAAAGACAAATTACACAGCTATAGCATAAGCATATGAATATGTCTCCCCCTGAGATTAACAATCTCCCCCTGAGATAAATAATCTCCCCCTGAAATAAATACTCGAAGAACTTTGATAAAAGACTTCCCTGATTATTTCGGTAGAGACGATCATATAAGCTTCTGCCTTCAGAGAATTCATAGCTTCTGACTTCTGCTTCCATTGGACAGCTTCAGAACTTGAATTTCTTTGATCTTCAGAACATTCACAGCTTCTGACTTCTGCTTCCATTCAGGACAGCTTCAGAACTTGAGTTTCTTTGATCTTCAGAACATTCACAGCTTCTGACTTCTGCTTCCATTCAGGACAGCTTCAGAACTTGAATTTTCTGGATCTTTTAGAACATTCACATCTTCTGATTTCTGCTTCCCTCGGATAGCTTCAGAACTTTGAATGTCTACCAACATCACTTCATGCTAGATTTGTATCAGAACATTGTTGAATGTACCAGAGCATCATCTGAGCATCTCTACATCCTGAAATGTTACAGAACAAAAACTAAACGACAAAAGTCAGCATGAACGAGTTAGAACATAAAATGTATATTCAAATACATGATATGTATCAGAGCCACATGTATCAGAGCATTTAGGCTAAAAACATGTATCAGAGCAAATAATGTATCAGAGCCATAACATTATATGTATCAGGGCAAATAGAATTTTGTCATAACAGGATAGACAATGATATTCAAATTCTATTATCAGTGCTTCTGATTCATTCTTCTTTCTTGCTTCTGATCTCTGAAGCTTGACAGCACTCAGCTTGCTTCAGTTTCCATGGTTTTGCTTCTAGTGTTTGCTTTGAAGATTCACTTCACTTCTCTGTACCTGCAAAACACTTAAACCATATAGAACTTGCAGTTCTTGTTAGTGAATGTGTGGGAGCCTTTACCCAGCAACTGATGGATTTAATCAAATCATTTATCATTTATCTTTCTCCCCCTTTTTGTCATAACATCAAAAAGAATATATAAAAAGATTCAGATGTATAAAACGACAAAAGAAAACATTTACTGGAATGTAAAACACAAAGAAACTTTTTCATTGATCATCAAAAGATATTACAAGAAGTTGTGCAACAAAGAAAAAGAAAACTACTAAGACCAAATCCTAGGACCCTAGCTAAGACCACGTCTGTGCCAGCATGCCATGAAGGAGTGAAACGCCTCATTGACTGCTTCTAGGGCTTTCAGGCGAGGGATCAGGGAGACTTGGTCCTGCAGCAGATCTTCCACCACCTTTACCAGAGACAACATCCTCAGCGGGTGAAGATGAAGATACTCATACATGAGAACTTCTCATCTTCTCATTCTGGGCATAAATCCATACTGATGTTCTTCAGAATGAACTTAAACCTATCTTCAGCCAGGGGTTTTGTAAAGATATCAGCCCATTGATGGTCTGTATCAACAAAGTTTAAAGAAATAACACCCTTCTGAACATAGTCCCTTATGAAATGATGTTTTATCTCAATATGTTTAGCTTTTGAATGAAGAATAGGATTCTTAGATAAACATATAGCAGAAGTATTATCACAGAATATAGGAATGTTACTCTCAAATATCTGATAATCTTCTAACTGACTCTTCATCCAGAGCATCTGTGTACTACAACCAGCAGCTGCGACATATTCTGCTTCTGTGGTTGATAGAGCAATGGTTGCTTGCTTCTTGCTGTACCAGGAGATTAAGTGACTTCCAAGAAATTGGCAACTTCCTGAAGTACTTTTTCTTTCAATTCTGTCTCCAGCATAGTCAGCATCGCAGAATCCTACTAAGTTGTATTCTTTAGATTTTCTATAAACTAAACCAACATTAGTAGTACCTTTCAGATACCTTAGAATCCTCTTAACAGCAGTTAAATGAGATTCTCTAGGATCTGATTGGAATCTAGCACACAAACAAACACTGAACAGAATGTCAGGTCTAGAAGCAGTCAGATATAGAAGAGATCCAATCATACCTCTGTATAACTTCTGATCTACCTTCTTACTTACCTCATCCTTACCTAGGATGCATGTTGGATGCATAGGAGTTTTGGCTTCTTTGCAGTCTAGAAGATTAAACTTCTTCAGAAGTTCCTTCACATACTTGGTTTGGTGAACATACGTTCCTTCTGATGTTTGATTTATTTGTATTCCAAGGAAATACTTGAGTTCTCCCATCATGCTCATTTCAAACTCAGCCTGCATAGACTTAGCAAACTCCTTTCCAAGTGTAGCATTAGATGTTCCAAAAATAATATCATCTACATATACTTGACAAATTAAAATATCCTTTTCAAAGGTTTTACAAAAGAGAGTAGTGTCCACTTTTCCTCTAGTGAAACCATTATCCAGAAGGAAAGAACTTAAGCGTTCGTACCAAGCTCTGGGAGCCTGTTTCAATCCATACAATGATTTCTTTAGTTTAAAAACATGATTAGGAGACATAGAGTCTTCAAAACCAGGAGGTTGATGGACATAAACTTCTTCATCTATATAACCATTTAAGAAGGCACTCTTAACATCCATCTGATAGAGAGTGATGTTATGTTGAGTGGCAAAAGAAATTAATAGACGAATAGATTCTAACCTGGCCACTGGTGCAAAGGTTTCTGTGTAGTCAATCCCTTCTTGCTGACTATAACCCTGAGCCACCAGTCTGGCTTTGTTCCTTACCACTTCGCCTTTCTCACTGAGCTTGTTTCTGAAGACCCATTTTGTACCGATTATATTGAATCCATCTGGTCTAGGAACAAGATCCCAAACATCATTCCTTGTAAACTGATTTAGTTCTTCTTGCATAGCAATTATCCAGTCTGGATCTTCTAGAGCATGATCAACAGAAGTTGGCTCGATCAAAGATACAAGACCTAATTGACAGTCTGCATTGTTTCTAAGGAATGCTCTTGTTCTGATTGGATCATCCTTTTTTCCAAGAATGACATCTTCTGAATGACCAGAGATGAGTCTGGATGATCTTCTGACAGATGGTTCTTCAGAAATACTTAGATCCTCCAGAGAAGCTGATACTTGATCTTCAGATTCTTTGCTTCTGAGAAGCTCTGCTTCTGATGCGTTGCTTCTTGGCTCAACAACTTCTGATATGTCAATATCACAACCTGCAAAATTATCAACTTGCTTTGGTTTTTCAGAACCAAGCTTATCATCAAACCTGATATTGATTGATTCTTCTACAACCAATGTTTCAGTATTGTATACTCTGTAGCCTTTTGAGCGTTCAGAATATCCAAGAAGGAAACACTTTTGAGCTTTGGAATCAAACTTACCAAGATGATCTTTAGTGTTCAGAATAAAGCACACACATCCAAAAGGATGGAAATATGAAATGTTGGGCTTTTTATTCTTCCACAATTCATAGGGAGTCTTATTAAGAATAGGTCTGATAGAGATTCTATTCTGAATATAACATGCAGTGTTTATTGCTTCTGCCCAGAAATGCTTAGCCATATTGGTTTCATTGATCATGGTTCTGGCCATTTCTTGCAGAGTCCTATTCTTTCGTTCTACAACCCCATTTTGCTGTGGAGTTCTAGGACAAGAGAAATCATGGGCAATACCATTTTCCTTGAAGAATTCTTCAAAGGATCTGTTCTCAAATTCACCACCATGATCACTTCTGACCTTTATGATTTTACACTCTTTTTCAGATTGAATCTGAATGCAGAAATCAAATAACACTGAATGAGTCTCATCCTTGTGTTTCAAGAATTTTACCCATGTCCAGCGGCTATAATCATCTACGATGACTAATCCATATTTCTTTCCTCTGACAGATGCTGTTTTGACTGGGCCAAACAGATCAATGTGCAAGAGTTCTAATGGCCTTGAGGTAGAAACAACATTCTTAGACTTGAATGCAGGTTTGGAGAACTTGCCCTTCTGACATGCTTCACAAAGAGCATCTGATTGGAATTTCAGATTAGGAAGTCCTCTGACAAGATTCAGTTTGTTAATTTGAGAGATCTTTCTCAAACTAGCATGACCTAATCTCCTGTGCCAGACCCACTGCTCTTCAGAAACAGACATAAGACAAGTCACCTTCTGACTCATAAGATCTTGCAGATCTGTCTTATAAATGTTGTTCTTCCTCTTGCCTGTAAATAGGATTGAGCCATCCTTCTGATTTACAGCCTTGCAAGACTCTTGATTGAAGATTATATCATAACCATTGTCACTTAATTGACTGATAGATAAAAGGTTATGTGTTAATCCTTCTACAAGAAGTACATTAGAAATGGAAGGAGAGTTACCAGACTTTATAGTTCCAGAGCCAATTATCTTGCCCTTCTGATCTCCTCCGAACTTGACTTCTCCTCCAGACTTAAGCACCAGGTCTTGGAACATAGACCTTCTTCCTGTCATGTGTCGCGAGCATCCAGAGTCCAGGTACCATGACATGTTGTGCTTTGTCCTTCTTGCAGCCAAGGATATCTGCAATAGGAATAATCTTATCCTTAGGTACCCACATCTTTTTGGGTCCTTTCTTGTTAGATTTTCTCAAGTTCTGATTGAACTTGGGTTTAACATTGTAAGCAATAAGAGGAACAGCATGATAATTCTTAATGTGAGTTTCATGATATTTCCTAGGTTGTGTCACATGCTTCTTAGTGTGTGTTATGTGAAAACTTTGTGCATGTGAGGTGTGCCTAATATCATGAGAGTGGCCATACTTGAACTGATCATACAATGGCTTGTATGTAATTTTCATTTCATCAACAGGTTCAAGTTTGTATGGGGTTTCACCCTCATAACCAATGCCAACTCTTTTGTTTCCAGATACAGCATATATCATAGAAGCTAGTTGACTTCTGCCAATACTTCTAGATAGGAACTTCCTGAAACTTAAATCATATTCCTTCAGAATATGGTTTAGACTGGGAGTGGATTTTTCTGAATCAGAAGGAGATCCAACATTATTGGATAGTTTTAAAAGTTTTTCTTTTAATTCAGAATTCTCCAATTCAAGCCTCTTTGTTTCAAATTCAAATAGCTTTTTCAGCTTTTTGTATTTAATACAAATCTGAGACTTGGATTCCAGAAGTTCAGTTAATCCGGAAACTAACTCATCTCTAGTAAGTTCAGAAAATACCTCTTCAGAATCTGATTCTGATGTAGATTCTGATCCGTCATCTTCTGTCGCCATCAGCGCACAGTTGGCCTGCTCATCTTCTGAATCATCTTCTGACTCATCCCAGGTTGCCATAAGACCTTTCTTCTTATGAAACTTTTTCTTGGGACTTTCCTTCTGAAGATTTGGACATTCATTCTTGTAGTGTCCAGGCTCATTGCATTCATAGCACATGACCTTCTTCTTGTCAAATCTTCTTTCATCAGAAGATTCTCCACGTTCAAATTTCCTTGAACTTCTGAAGCCTCTGAACTTCCTTTGCTTGGTCTTCCAGAGTTGATTTAGCCTTCTGGAAATCATGGACAGTTCATCTTCTTCTTCAGATTCTGATTCTTCAGGATCTTCTTCTCTAGCCTGAAAAGCGTTAGTGCATTTCTTGATATTAGATTTTAATGCAATAGACTTACCTTTCTTTTGAGGCTCATTTGCGTCCAACTCAATTTCATGACTTCTCAAGGCGCTGATAAGCTCTTCCAGAGAAACTTCATTCAGATTCTTCGCAATCTTGAATGCAGTCACCATCGGACCCCATCTTCTGGGTAAGCTTCTGATGATCTTCTTTACATGATCAGCCTTGGTGTATCCTTTGTCAAGAACTCTCAATCCAGCAGTCAGAGTTTGAAATCTCGAAAACATCTTTTCAATGTCTTCATCATCCTCCATCTTGAAGGCTTCATACTTCTGGATTAAGGCAAGAGCTTTTGTCTCCTTGACTTGAGCATTTCCTTCATGAGTCATTTTCAAGGACTCATATATGTCATAGGCCGTTTCCCTGTTAGATATCTTCTCATACTCAGCATGAGAGATAGCATTCAGCAAAACAGTTCTACATTTATGATGATTCCTGAAAAGCTTCTTTTGATCATCATTCATTTCTTGCCTTGACAGCTTTACGCCTCTGGCATTTACAGGATGTTTGTAACCATCCATCAAAAGATCCCATAGATCACCATCTAGACCCAGAAAGTAACTTTCCAGTTTATCTTTCCAGTATTCAAAGTTTTCACCATCAAATACCGGCGGTCTAGTATAACCATTGTTACCGTTGTATTGCTCAGCAGAGCCAGATGTAGATGCAGGTGTAGGTATAGTCCTTTCACTTTCATCAACCATCTTTTAAATGAAGCGTTTTTCTCTTCCTGAATCTTTTCTAAACACGGTTAAGTGCTTGCACCTTAGAACCGGCGCTCTGATGCCAATTGAAGGATAGAAAAACACTTAGAAAGGGGGGGATTGAATAAGTGTGACTTTAAATCTTGGACGATAAAAATAAATGCACAAATATTTTTATCCTGGTTCGCTGTTAACGAAGCTACTCCAGTCCACCCCCGCAGAGATGATTTACCTCAACTGAGGATTTAATCCACTAATCGCACGGATTACAATGGTTTTCCACTTAGCCGCAACTAAGTCTTCCAGAGTCTTCTGATCACAACCTGATCACTCCAGGAACAACTGCTTAGTTCACTCCTAAGACTTTTCTAGAGTCTACTGATCAACACGATCACTCTAGGCTTAGTTCACTCCTAAGACTTTCTGCTCAGCCAACTGCCAAGACTTCCTGCTCAGCCAACTGCCAAGACTTCCTGCTCAGCCAACTGCTAAGACTTCCTAGAGTATACTGATCAACTGATCACTCTAGTTCCTTACAACTTAATGTAATCTATTCAAGAGTTTACAAATGCTTCTTAAAAGCGATAATCACAACTGTGATATTTCTCTTACAGTTTAAGCTTAATCTCACTAAGATATTACAACAGCAATGTAGTGAGCTTTGATGAAGATGAAGATTCTGAGTTTAGATTTGAACAGCGTTTCAGCAAGTTTGATATAAGTTGATTTTGTGCAGAATCGTTAACCTTGCTTCTCATCAGAACTTCATATTTATAGGCGTTGAGAAGATGACCGTTGAATGCATTTAATGCTTTGCGTGTTCCGTACAGCTTTGCATTTAATGTTATACGCTTTTGTCAACTACCTCGAGCCTTGTTCACGCTGTGTCTACTGACGTAGCCTTTAGTAGCTTTAACGTTCCTTTTGTCAGTCAGCGTAGTCTGCCACGTGTACTTCCTTCTGATCTGATGTTTGTGAATACGACGTTTGAATATCATCAGAGTCAAACAGCTTGGTGCACAGCATCTTCTGATCTTCTGACCTTGAAGTGCTTCTGAGCGTGATACCATCTTCTGATCTTCAGTGCTTCTGATCTCATGTTCTTCTGATGCTTTCATAGACCCATGTTCTGATTCTGCTTCGACCATCTTCTGATGTCTTGCCAGACCATGTTCTGATGTTGCATGCTGAACCATTTGAGACACATCTTCTGAGCGCTGAATTATGCGTACTCTTTATATATTTCCTGAAAGGGAAATTGCATTGGATTAGAGTACCATATTATCTTAAGCAAAATTCATATTATTGTTATCATCAAAACTAAGATAATTGATAAGAACAAATCTTGTTCTAACAAATACCTTTTTCCATCTTCTGGGGTGAGAAGCCATCGAATACAACACGAATAGATTCTTCTATTGAAGCAGTTATATGATTGTAAACTCTACAAGCCTTACTCATAAAAGAGTACCTTAAGAATAGGGTGTTTTCTCTAGGATAGGTCGAATGACCACCCTGTTTAATACATGGCATACAGTATTAATCCCATCTATCCAAATGTACTTAGATAGACTCATTTTACTTATCATGGTCTAGGACAATTCTTTTAAAACACAATGTTCACACTCAACAACACCATTATGCCATGGAATTCTTGGACATGAAAAGTTATGAACAATCATATTTCTGGTACAAATGTTTTGAGATTCACGGTTAACAAATTCACCACCATGATCACTACGAGGTGTGATAATTTTCAAACTAAAAACATTTTTGACTAGCTTAGCAAAATTAACGAAAGCTTCAAAAGTTTCACCCTTATGGGTCAAAAAATAATGTCCAAATGAATCTAAAGTAGTCATCAAAAATCATAAACCTATAATAGTTGCCTCATAAACTTCTTATCCGCGAAGGGCCAAACAAGTCTAGGTGGAAAAACTTGAGAGGTTTTAATGTCGAAACAACCTTTTTTGACTTAAACGACATTTTCATTTGCTTTCCCATTTGGCAAATAACATATAATTTGTCTTTTAAAAAATTAATTTTAGGAAGACCAATCACTAGATTCTTGGATGCAATTTTATTTAACAAGTCAAAATACACATGACTTAAGTGCTTATGCCATGACCAATAATCTTCACCCATTGGCGTCTAAATACTTAGTTCAATGCATTGACACGTCATCTAGATCAAGCATATAGACATTATCAATTCTAGAAACCTTAAAAATAAGGTTTTTACTTGCCTTACGCTTAATTAAACAACCAAGAGTATCAAAAACCGCGGAGTAGCCTTTGTCACATAATTTTTATAATTCTAAGTAAGTTGTGTTTAAGACCTTTAACTAAAATCACACTTTCAATGTTGATTGTGGGGGGATTTCCTACAATAACTTCACCTTGAAGTTTACCTCTTATGTTGTCCTCACACATGACGTGACCATTTTCCTTCTCATTAAACTTGATGAACATTGAAACATATCCCTTCATATGTCTTGAACATACACTATATAGAAAGCATAATCTTTTCGCGGAGACAAGACTTTCCCGTGACAATCAAATAGGCAATTTAGGTCCCTAACTAGTGGGTCATTTATGGTTAGTTGAGGTACAATTAAGAATCTATGTCATTTTACCACTGGGAACTTGAACGTTCCTAATATGACAAAGAGGTCTAATGTTTCCCTTATCACCATAATAATGACAAATAGCTTTAGATGAAATGCTTCCTCTATTTCTCCTAGTGATATGAGGGTTTTTCTTGAAAAAATCATCCCTATATTAATTAAAGATCTAGAATAAGTACAAGATAGTTAAGTAGAATGGATTAGTTGTCCTTTGAGATTTTCAATTTCAAGTTTTAAAGTTGGACACGTAATACATTCTAATTTTTACACCCTTTCAACTAAAGTTCCAGAAACATTATAACGCCCATGAACGAAAGATGCACGTGCTTCCTTAAGAGATTATAAAGTGTGATTAAGATTATTTATCTCCTCTTCAAGATTTTAAATCATTTCTTTTTGGAGAGAAATTTTCTTAAAAGCATTTATAGAATCCTCATACATATCATTGAACGCTTTTGACAATCCACTATATAAATATTCATCATTAGGTTCAGAAGTATATACCTTTGAAGTTTCACATTTCTTACGTGCCATCAAACACAGGTTTGCACACTCATCTTCTGAACTCGAGCAAGAAACCGAGGGGAATATCTCATCATCTTCTTCCCACATGATATAGGCTCTACGACCTTTAGAGCTTTTTCCTTTCGTCTTGTAGAATTTCCTCTATTGATGCAGATACTTAAATTGCTAACAAATAGAAGATCCTCAATGATCTTGATCCAATAATCTTGCAATCCATAATAACCTTTTTCAAGTATTTGTATGTGGCAATCCACCTTAATCCCATTGATGTCTTATATGAGCAATTGCCATTAGCTTAACATTCAATTTAACAACTCCTAACTTTGTCTATGAACAATCTTTACGTGACTTCACCAAAGTCTTCCACGGAGTATAATGAAATATTCTCTTAATGTATAACATACATTCCAAACCACATTCAAGAAACAATATATGCACCTACTACAAACAACAAAATTCACACAAAAACATTAGATACCCTAATGCACCACTAGTCTCTCTTAAAACACTCAATCCTTAGAGATGAAGGTCCACAACAAAGGATAAGGACTAAGGTTGGAGATGATGAATAGGGCCAAAGAAATCTCACACACACTAACACACTTTGATTCACAAGATATCAATAATGGAATTAGATGTTGGTGAATGAAGAACACACACAAAGGTTCTCTCAAGTTTCTGGATAAAATGGGTCTTGGATCTTGAGGGTTATCACGAGCTTGATCAACCATGAATCATTACAAGATTGATCAACTCTCTTTTTGGTTTCCCTCAAACAAAAAATTACACACATAAAGTGTAACAAAAAAGATGTAATTTGACATGGATTAACACTCAAGAAGTTATTCTTCAAACAAGATAAAGATACAAAGGTGTTAAGAATAGACACACTAGAAAAGAAAAGACAAATTGACTTTTTTTTTCTAAGGTGTCATCAAAACTTTCATCATGAAAAAGAATCACAATGAGAGTCATTGTTATTTGGATCCAAGAAACAACTATTTAAGTCTAAGTTGGAAATTTGGGTTTTTGAATCTATGATTCGAATCACTATTCAAACCTATGACTCAAGTCAAGAGCAAACCATAATTTGAGTCATTAAGTGTTGTGATTCAAGTCACATTATATCCATGATTCGAATCAAATATGGCAGAGCCAAATTCTTGCTTCTAGAGAAAGTTGTGATTCAAGTCATGTTAAGTTTGTGATTTGAATCAAGTCACACAAAGCCAAATTACAACTTTATTAGATTGTATGATTCGAATAAGATAATTCACATGATTTGAATCAAGAAAATTAATACCTTGATTCAAGTGTTCTAACTTTCGATTCAAATGAAACCTAATGAAAATCCAAAAACTAACTTGCGAGGCTAAAAAAGGATCACATATTATAATGGACAAACATTCTAATTTATTGGATAATGAAGAGACTTAGGGTACAATGCTAAATAACTGAAGCGAACATAAAACAATTCAAATGCAAATGAATTACAAACACGTGAATAGTTAAACAGTGATCAAGTTATAAATACACAAATAATCAATAGCACATACACACAAATTGACAAAAACATCAAAACTAAAAGACCTGCAATTTTAGTTTTGAAAGAAAGGAAAAAGCTTTAAAATATTGGAATCGCTTCTGGTAATACTCTTAAGGAAGAAGAAACGAAGACGTTTTTCTAAAATTAATTATAAGCTTGAATGCTAAAGGTTGTGAAAATTTCCAAATACTCAACCCACCTTATTTATAAGCAACGACAATTGAAGGATCAAGACCAATTATAGAAAGAAATCTCAAAATCAACGACTAGATTTCCACTCACTGATACACGCCAACTCGAGTGCACTCAAGTACTCTATAAATTGCCTTATATTCTAGGTGGCCAAGTCATAACACATGTCAAAAAGGGCGATAAAGCATTTATTTGATGGAACTACATTAAATGCGTATGTTCCCCATTAATTTTTCAAAAACTGATCCCAAGTGTTCTAGTTTCATTTCACATCGAATCACATCATGGAGGTCGTAAGAAGATACTTAAGGCTTCCCCCGACTCTTTTAGTGCCTGACAAAACCTTGGGGCAACTATTTTGGATCGGCCAAAGGCCCAAATGGCAAAGGTCCAATCCATCTCAAATCCATTATACTTGATCCAAGGTATACAAAACAGTTAACATGCTAAGAGTAAGGTATAATCTTTAATCTCCACTTTTCATTATTCTCATCTTGAATCTTGAACTGACTTGTGCGTTGGGGTGTTAACCATGTAGGTCCATCCCGCGCTAAGGTAAAAGAGATCAAAACCACCATTTAAGATCATCAACCCTCCAACGGCATCCATTTTTTAATCTCAAACAAAATAATATTTGTAATATTTTTAAATCTCAATCGAATATAGTATGTTGAAGACAAATTAAAATTATAAGGTTAATCAATATGGAGAAAACTTTGTTTCTAGCCATTCGGATAAAAATTTAAATAAATTTATAAAAAAAAACATTGTTATACGTTACGAGGTAGAATCTAATGAATATGGCAATTTATTACTACTTGATTTCTATTATATATATATATATATATATATATATATATATATATATATATATATATATATATATATATATATATATAAATGATGATATTTTTAATTTATGTTAAAATAAATTATTTAATAAATATAAACTACTTGTCGCTGCCACTTGCTAACTAAGCCCAACATATTTTCACATTTACCTCTAAAAGTATAACTCTCCAAGCAATTGAATTTCATTGTAAAACACGTACAATCAAAGGCAACGCCAAAGTGTGCCATTGTTGTAGGTTCTATACACCATGTGCTATGATTTTTTTTAGAATGAGTTTGGATGAGGTAATTATTTGGATGAAATATTAAATTGATTTATTTTTTATAAGAATTTTAAATAATTCAATTATTAAGAAGTGGTTGAATAGAAGAAATTGATATTAAGCCTCCATGAAAACATAATCATTTCAAAAGAACGGCTCAATTATTAATTAAGAACTCTTCCCGAAGGGCGAAAATAAAACTCACATGATTATCACCTAGGAACCATGATTAAGATAACTGTTTTACTCTTCCTTCTTGACTGAACATTTATTGTACTATCATTCCTACGACATCTCAAGAGTCATACATGTGTTTAGAAACGCATCAACCTCTCCCAGTAACGGTGAACTCTAGTATCTAGGCATCTTTTCTGTAGCTACCCCCTAAATCAATCCAAAATATCCTTTACACTTCCCATTTACCACTATATATTCTCCTTACTTGACATCCAGCCACTCATCTTACAACTACTGCACTCCTAAAAAGCATTTATCTTCTTCCAGAAAAACCAACCATCATGTCCATTCAAACCTTCCATGGTGATGAGAACTTGCTAGAGGTCCTTGTCGAGAAACAACTGGGAAACTCATCAGATGAATATATTCTCCACAAGGTCTTTGCTTATCAAAGATGGTTCTGGTACAAAGAAATCCTTAGAAAACCTGTTTATCCAAACCTGGTCGAAGATTTCTGGCTACATGCATCAGTCAGCAGTGATGGAAGAAGCATTTCTTCTAGTATATTCAGTTTAAGAATCATTATCACCAAAGACTCCATTGTTAATGCAATTCTATGTTCAACCCATCCAAACTTTGTTTCCTTAGAATTATTTGATCATATAAATCAAGTCCAGGGTCCTCAATTCCTCAGGCTTCCTGCTCCTGTAAGAAGGTATTATAACAATCCGAAAAATCTAAAACCCATGTGCAAAATCTGGTCTACCTTCATAACCTCAAACTTGGTACCAAGAGGAATCTGTCATAACATTCTTTCGGCAAGAGACAAACTTTTAGCTATAAACTTTTGAAGATGTCATCGGTTTGATCTTCCAACCATCATCTTCACACATCTAAAGGAACCAGTCATGTTCTCTCGAAACTCTCAAGACACATGCTACATACCATATGGCAGAGTTCTCTCTGAACTTTTTGAAGAAGCTGGAATCCTGACTAGTCTTAAACAAACTGAATTTACCACCAGTGACATAATGCTTAGCTATAATTGTGAAGAATTTATGTTTGACTATTCTCAACTGTAATATGTGTTGATGTTAAATGAAAAACCTGTTTTTGATCAAAACATATAAGTTATTCTCTAAAGGCAACTTTACATACTACAAATGCTTGTTGATTATTACAAAGAGGGAGAAAAAGATATATGATAGGGTATTTAATTCATGGGGAGCCATAAGTCAGAAATTAATTCATAGGGTTACCTATCTTAGGGGGAGAAATTATTTCTAAGTCTGATTCTACCCTCTTAAACGCTATAAAAAATACTATTAGTGACCAACACGCCCATCACTTGTTAAGAGTTTTCTCTTAATGTGAAATGAAGTCGACTATATTAGGGGCATGACATCTTCAAAATCCTACGCCAAATGCTTTTTCGAAGGAGTTGGGAGATCTTAAATCAATTTTTCTGATATTTTTCCCGAATTGAAATTAATGACAAGTTGGTAAAAGGTTTAAACTCAGGGCCGGCCCTGGGCCAGGGCAACCAGGCCCACAGCCCAGGGCCTCAAAAAAAATAGGGCCTCAAATTTTTTATTATGGGCCTTATAAATAAAACATTAAATTGTATATATAGAAGTTGGGTTGCGATATAAACAAACATGTGCCTATAGCCTAGCGAAAGCGTATTGATTCCTATAATTAGAGGGACGCGAGATCAAATCCTGGTGAGTGCACAATTAAGTTTTATTGGTTGTTTTTTTTCTGCTTTTCGAATGAACTTAAAGTGCTGCTGCTGGATGAGTAGTACCACACTAAATTTGCAACAATTCTCCTTCTTTATTGCCATTAAATTTGTTTTTTTTTCTTTTTCAATAACTAATAAATCTTAATATTAATATATAGATAAATATTAACCTAATAAATATTAACCTAATAAAAATTCACCTCTTTCTCTCTAACAAAAGGAAAAATAGTGACTTTCTCCTCTCTTCTTCTTTGAAACAAAAGGAAAACATAAAATTCAAAAATCAAAATTCAAGGTTAGTTGTTCAATTTTTTTCTTTTTTAATTGGTAATTTCTTCTTCTTATTTATTGTTTTTTTTTTCAATTGGTATAAATTCTTCATACAAATTAAATTTCAAGTAAATGTTAATTTTATTTACTAATTATTTTTTATTTATTTATCGGTTCAACTTCAACGTTGCGAAATTTATCGGTTCAACGTCAACGTTGTGAAATTTATTGGTTCAACTCCAACTCTTCGGGATTGATCAATTTTAATTTCAGGTTCTAAATTTTTTTCATTATTCCTCTATGCCTCCTAAATTGCCTCCTAAGATTAGAAAGTTTGATTCTGGATATGAGAAGCGTAAGAAAAAGAAAAGACTTGATGAGTTAACTCAATCTCAATCAGGAGCTCTTGATAAATTTATTATATAAGAACCACAAATTCCTAATGAAAATCAAAATGTTGATGTTGGAATTATTGAAAACATGGTTTCTACTGAAAATATGGAGGAAAATGTTAATGTAAATGCTACCGAAAATGATAATTTAGATGTTGAAAATATGGAGGAAAATGCTAATGTTAATGCTACCGAAAATGATAATTTAGATGTTGAAAATATGTAGGAAAATGCTAATGTTAATGCTACTGAAAATGATGATTTAGATGTTGAAAATATTGATGCTGAAAATCTTGATAATGCTAATGACAATGGTGAAGATAGAGATATATTTGATCCAGCAATATGGGATTCTCTTGAGTCTAGAATGATTGATTTATTGGCAACAAAAGGTCCTAAAAGAGAGTTGTCTATTGTGAAGGGTCCTAAAGACAAATTATTTAGACGTTTTACGGCTAATTTGTATATTAGAGTTTTACCAAATGGGGAGAAATGTGATAGAGATTGGCTTGTTTATTCAAAAAAGCTTGATAAAGTGTTTTGTTTTTGTTGTAAAATTTTCAAAAAAGGAATTGGTAGAGGTCAATTAGCAAATGAGGGTTTTTGTACTTGGAAACATGTTGGTGAAAGACTTAGAGAGCATGAGACAGGCATCGATCATGTTCACAATATGACTATTTGGTATGAATTGCGTAAAAGAATGCAAAATTTTCAAACTATTGATAAAACAACTCAAAGGTTGATTGAGAAAGAAAAGGAACACTGGAAAAATATTTTAAAAAGAATTATTTCAATAGTGAAATTTCT